>NC_137056.1:15765568-16028802 GCF_032717465.1 Coenobita brevimanus | reverse complement strand
TGTATGGTAAAATGCTTTAGCTACAGCATAGTGCCCCCAGAAACTCCCCGACACCCCCATCAGGACCCCACGGAGGAGCTGCAGCCAAACTGCAGGATGCAGTGCGACATCGGCACAAGTCAGCCTGAGCCGTGCTCCCCTATGACACTCAACCGCCTCACCGTCGCCTTAACAGGAATTCAACACTACCTTCGGGGAGAGGTATCGCCTGATCAGATTACCCTGGAGCTGCCTATCCAGCTCCAAACAGCGCCTCTCAGGAGTTGGCCTGTAGCCACTCCCGCCTTCAACAGGAGTGTGCCTGTAGCCTCTCCAAAGGTGTCTTGCTCTTTAAGACGGCCGGTAGCCTCCCTCCCCTCGTAAGGGAATTGGTGTCTCACCGACCAGAGGGTAATCAGGAGACGGCTGGTAGCTGCTCCCGCCTTTGTCAGAAGGTGTTCTTGCAGGGACGGCCTGTAGCATCCCTACACCCCCTCCTGCAAGAGTCGGCCTGTAGCCGCTCCTTCCTCCGACAGGAGATGGCCTGTGGCTGCTCCCGCCTTCGTCAGACGGCCGGTAGCCGCTCCGAAGATGCTGCCTCCGAGATGGCCTGTAGCCGCTCCTCCCTCCAGCAGAAGGAGATGGCCTGTGGCCACTCCCGCCTTCGCCAGACAGCCGGTAACCGCTCCGAAGGTGCTGCCCCCGAGTCGGCCTGTAGCCGCTCCTCCCCCTGGCAGAAGGAGACTGCCTGTAATCGCTCCCACCTTTGTCAGACGGCCAATAGCCACTCCAAAGGTGCTGCCCCCGAGTCGGCCTAAAGCCGCTCCCCCTCCCTCCTGCAGGAGACAGCCTGGAACCGCTCCCACCTTCGTCTGACGGCCCGTAGCCGCTCCAAAGGTGTCCAGAGGCGCGCTGATTCCCCCACTCAGGCCACGGCCAGTAGCAGGGGCCTTGCCGCCTCATAGCCGCGCCCTTGGGCAGCCACTGCCAGTAGCCGGGCCCCACGGCCAGAGACAGGTGAGAGCTGTACTGCCGCCCCAGCGTGAGACAAGTGCCCGGACTCCCGACGCAGGGGATGCAGAAGGATCCCGGAGGGGCCCTACCACCTCCCCTGGCCTCTGCTCCCTATGCCTGGCCCTGGAGAATACCCACCTGACAGACCCTGATTCAGGTTGGTGCTGCAGCCCCTCCTTGATGGCGCCCCTTGACTCTGGGGGCTGCAGTCCTAGGGTACTCCAGGCCCTCCCCAGGACGCCCGGGCGAGATCTCCCTACGCCCCAATGGCGGAAGACCACCTCCGGCCGAGACCTGAGCCAGAGATTTCTGGACCTGTTTGGCCCCAGTCCTGAGGGCCACACCCCTGTACCCAGCCCGGAGAATATGGGCCCCTTTGCCACCTGCAGCCCCGCGGACAAGGGAAGACGCAGCCCTGCGAAGTCTGTCCACGTGCACCCTCTTGGCACGCCCTCCCCTGGCAGTGCCCCCGTTCCGGCAGAATTGTCGCCGGCGTGTCTCCCCTTCGCCCCCATCATATAAGTGACTTATGTTAGGTGTGATGTTGCCCCAAGTTAGTGTAACAGAGATATAGTGACATAGTGCATCCCGAATAACGGGGAAAGTGTTCACGAGAAGATAAGAGGAATAAGTGATATCACGGGGCGGATTAATAAGAAAGAATGCAGAGACTAAGTTCTGGTGAATCAGACTCACGAGTGACGCCCTTGTATGAAATCAGTAAGACTCCCAACCCGATAGATTCTCCTTAGTAAAATATCCAAACGTCCCTTGCTACCAGGAAATAATGAATAGAAAGTGTTAATAATACCTTCCCACTCGTATTACCATAAACACAATGAGACTCTGAGTGCTTTACACCCTCCCTTAGTAAATCTCCTCTCAGTAGTCGGCGCGTATGAAAAAACCTGGACTAGTAATATAATCAGTTATCAAAATCCCCTTGCTACCAGAAAATACCAAGTCAGAATCTGTAACATCAATTCTCACTCGATATTACTATAACTATAATCAGACCCTCAGCGCATCACCCCTCTCCCCCCCCCCTCTGTGAGACCCACCCTTGCTCCCCCACGTGCACCGCGACCTTGTGTTCTAAGTAAACCTGTACACTAAATCGGGTGTTAGCATCAGTGTCTGTTAAGCTAGTATCCTGTGAGATACTGATTATCTAGTTAAGGTTTTTTTATCCACCATATATTGTGTTGTACTATCTGCTGTTTTTGTCCTGTGTCTGACTGAAGTAATATATGTGTAAAGGTTATTGCCTGGAGTTTTTGTGTCCTACCTCTCTTTATTGCACTAAGCCCAGGTCTCGAAAGAGGACCCTGCTACACGTTAGGTGTTCTAGGACCGAGAAGTCGGGCCCTTTTCACCTAGCATTACACTGGTGGCCAGCGGTGGTTCTTGACCTGGGCGTAAAAGAGAGGTAGTGAGGAAATATTTGGCAAAATGGCAACAAAACCTCACGTACAATTACCCAAGTTTGACCCCGACCAATACGATATACACACGTATCTGGCGATCATTAAACCCTTACTGGATGTTGGCTTTCATAATGACCAGCAAAAAATTGCAGTCACACTTCCACTATTGGGCAAAGCGGCGGCGAACATAGCACCAAAAATCGCCCCGGAGCTCACCGGGCAGAACTTTACAAAGTTTGTTGTTCATACCATCACCCCATCATTAGGGAAAGTGGTGGCTCTAACCCAACTGGATAGCTTCTCATTTGACGGGGATTTAAATAATACCCTGATATAGGCAAGACGCCTAGTTACTGCTGCCTACCCGGAGGCAGATGAGGAAACCCGGGATCAGCACATGTTCAACACTCTTCTCAGAGTGCTTCCGAGTGTTGTCAAACAACACTTTACCATCTATGACCCAACAGGAGACATGGATAGAGATGTCCAGCTCATTCGGCGCCTCCTGACCGCCTGCCCTACTCCCCAGCAAATTGATGTGGTGAAGAAATTTCCCACTCAACCCCCAGCTCCTCCGACCGTGCCACATCCGCCCTTCCCTCACACCAACCCCATCCAGGCGCCGAGCCCGCCTAGGGCACACCCCTCCCACCGGCGTCCCGCCCATCAGGAAAATCCGAACCTGATCCTAGTGAATCCATGGGAATTCACAGCCTGCAGCTCCCGGTGTCCCTTATATGACATATGGGACCAGCTTAAAGATGCCCGCCGCAGGCCCATGGCCCCGGGTTCACGTAAGGTGTCCTCTCTGGAGGACGAGGCCCCAGAAGACGAACTGGCACCCATAGAGGAGCCCCATCCTGGGGAACAGGAGCAGGAACAGGAAGATGAAAGCCCCAGACAGCTGGATTTTTAGGCCCGCCCCCGAACCAACCCATGGTGGCGGGGGCCATTACCCCTAAATATCGCCCCCCAGTGTACCACAAGATGAAATTGAATGGTGTGAAGGCCAGACTGTTAGTGAATACGGGAGCAGGCAGATCCTGCCTTTACAGCCACTATTTCTCCCACCATAAATCAACCTTTGGCCCACTCTGCCCCACTGCCACTCACCTTGTGGATGCAGGGGATGGCCTCCTGCCCATCTGTGGGGAGACACGGGCCCTACGGGTCAACACCCACCAGCCGGTGTCAACCCAACATCAATTCATTATTTTTTACTCCTCCTGCCAGAGCTGCAACGGGTATTTAGGACTGGACCTACTCCAGAAACTTGGAGCTACAATAGACTGCCGCTATCGGCAACTCCAGTTTCGTGCCCCGCCCAACCCCACCCTGGCCGTTTGCACCTGTAAGCCCCGGCCCTGGCCGGAAGATTCGCCCCCTCCTCCTCTTCCGTACCCCCCTCCTCCCCTCCCTCCACCCCTCTCTCCTCCCCCCATGCCCCCCCTCACCACCCATCCTCCCTCTTTCCCTGCCACCATCTCTGCCGCCGTTACCATTCCCCACCACCACGAGACCTGGGTGCCCCTTAACCAGCCCTCCAGTCCCTCTGTCTTGTTCTCCCTCCTCCTCCCGCCAGGAGCCCTCTCCGCCTGCCTCTTATCTCCCACTTTCCTCCCCCCACATCACACCGTTGTCCGCATCGCTAACCTCGCCCCTTCCCCCCTGACCCTCCCAAAAGGGCTCATCATCGGAGTGACGGAGGAAGCCGAGCCCTGTGCCCCACCCTTCTCCCACTCCCCTGCCCCCCTGCCCCCCATTCCCGACTATCTCTCTGCCCAGCAGTCGGACACCCTACGTCGCCTTCTCCTGGATTTCCAGGATCTGTTTGTGGCAGGACCAGCAGACATAGGATACACCATGTACCTGTCGCATGAGATTCACACGACAGGCCCACCCATTAGACAACCTTCCCAAAGGAAGAATCCCCGACAAAGGGAGGAAGAGGACCACCAGGTACGCGAAATGATAGAGGCCGGCATCATTTCCCCCTCCACCAGCCCCTGGTCCTCCCCCGTCACCATCAAAGATGCCACCCCCCTCCCATGAATCAATGATTCCTTAGATTCCCTTTACGGGGTGTCTTGGTTTTCCATCCTCGACCTCCAGTCTGGATACTGGCAGGTCCCCGTGCATCCAGAACATCGAGGCAAGATGGCCTTTTCAATAAGCAATGGCAAACTTTACGAATTTAATGTCCTGCCGTTCGGCCTCTGCAACGCCCCCGCCACCTTCTCCAAGCTAATGGAATCTGTCCTGAGTGGCCTCACCTGGGAAATATGCCTGCCATATTTAAACATCATTGTCTTTAGCCAGACCTGGGCCGACCACCTGCAGCACCTCCACCATGTCTTCACTAGGATTCGCCAGGCAGGCCTCAAACTCCATCCCTCTAAGTGTATCCTGGCCGCCAGGACTGTCTCATTCCTGGGACACGTTATTTCCCAGGCAGGAATCTCCCCAGACCCCGACAAGCTCCGTGCCATAGCGGATATACTTCTGCCACAGGACGTCCATAGCATCCGTGCCTTCTTAGGACTGACGTTCTATTACCGTCGCTTCGTGAAGGGATTCGCCCATATTGCAAAGCCCCATCATGATTTGACCAAGAAGGGGGAACCGTTCCTCTGGATGAAAGAGAGGCGAGCTGCCTTTCAACAGCTCAAAGATAAACTCGTCTCCGCCCCCATCGTAGCCTTTCCCGATTATTCCCTTCCCTTCCGCCTCTACACCGATGTTTCCCTCACCGCCATAGGCGCCGTACTAGCCCAGGTACAAGCCAGTCAGGAACACATCATAGCCTGCGCCAGCCGCACCCTGAATCAAGCTGAGAAGAATTATACCGCGACCAAGCGGGAATGCTTCGGCATAGTGTGGGCTTTCCAGCATTTCAGGGCTTATCTTTCCGGGACCCTGGTCACTATCATCACAGACCACCAGTCGCTCCAGTGGTTATGCCAATCTGATTCCCATAACTCCCAACTCATCAGGTGGCACGAGACCCTGGAAGAATTTCATTATGAGATCTCCTACAGGCCTGGAAAACTCCACACTAACGCAGATGCCCTCTCCCGCCTCCCCATCCACGCCGTACAACCAGAAACAGACCTCCTGCAACAATGGCACTGCAAGGAGTGACCCGCCTGGATCCCCTCCCACCTGTTCAGCAAGCTATACTGGCAGGGTGACCACCTCCTAACCCCATCCGGGCATATCCTCCTGACCCCCGATACAGTGTGTGACACCCTGCGCCACCTTCATGCCCATAATGGCATCCACCTGGGCACCAAGAAACTACTGCAGGTGTTCAACGACACATACTGGGTGCCAAACCCCTCCACCCTCGCCAAAGAAATCATTCAAAGTTGCCATGCCTGTGCACTGGGGAAAGATATCACCCAAACCACCGGACCCTCGGGCCACATTACCGCCCACAAGCCCTGACAACTCTTAGCAATTGATGTAGTGGGCCCCCCTCCCTCCAAAATCAAGGTGTAAGTATGTGATCACCTTCATGGAACGTATTCAACGTTTGTAGTAGCCTGCCCAGCCAAAGAGCATCATGCCGTCGCCATTGCCGACGCCCTTCTCTGACACGTGTTCCCTTATTTTGGCATTCTACAGGCCATCCATTCTGACAATGCCCCAGAGTTTACAGGAAAAGTCTGGGAAGAGCTTGCCAGAATATTTGGATATAAAAGCTCCCACTCCTCTCCTTACTGGCCACAGGGAAACACAGTACGCGAATGTAGCCATCACACTATCATGAATCAATTGCGCACACTCATGAAGGTTATGAAAGACAACGATTGGCCTGCTCACGTAAAAATTGTTCAGTGGGGCATAAATTCCTGTCCCCGAGAAGACGGGGTTTCCCCCTACAAGAGGATATTCGGCGAGGCCCCCCTTCTACTGCCACTATGCCAACACCTACAACCACCCACCTCTGCTCCAACCACAGACCCATTGCACCATCTGAAGGACCGACTAGAACATCTACAGAGAAACTTGGACCTCAGCCCTGACACAGCCTCCAACCCTTTCCACCCTGACGACACTGTCATCATCACCCAACTCCCCACCCCACACAAGCTCACCCCCCGCTTCACGTGACCCCACACAATCACCCACGTCCCCAACCCTTACCAAGTTGTCGTTGACTATCACGGCGCCCCATGCACCCTCCGAAACCGCCACGTGCACCCTTTCTGCACCCCCGCCCCTGCCGCTCCGGTCCCACGCCCCAAACCTACTCCTGCCCCCATGCCACCCCCAACTTCCACATACAAGTGTTACATTTCCTCCTCACTTTCCCCCTCCACCCCCCCTACCACCTCAGCCTCCCTGGCCGCCACCACCCCCCCACACCTCACCTGACATCTCACCCGCCACACCAGCCTCCCATCGCACTCCCTCACCCCTTCCTCCCGCCACCCCACCCTCGCCGCCCAGCCCCTCATGTTCCGTCCACACCACTGCACCTTCACCACAACCGACTACCACTACCTCCCGCCCACCACCCTTACAGACGGCCACTCCGACGTTATCACACCCTACCACGCCCCCAACACACCCGACACGAACCACCCAACCCCGCCCACCCCACATGCCCACCTCCCCAACCACTCCAACCCTCAAAACCACAACCACCCACTCAGGCCGCCTTTCACGCCCACCCACCTTATACACCCATTCCCCCACGCCACCAGCCTCCCCACAACTTCACACAGTCATGCTACATCAAGCACAGATCCCCACCACCTATACTCCCCAGAGACTCTACGCCGCATTACCACAGCACAAAACCCGGCTCCTACCCTCGGTGTCAAGCATACAGCACCACACCACATCAGCAGCAACACGGAGCAAGATGAAAGTGCGACAGGCAGTATGGGCACCTACCCTTGGCAGGAACCGCCGGCTCCGAGGACCACGCCACCTACTGAACCTCCTCCGCTCCTCCCCCACCACCTCCACGCTCTTCCTCACCTGTGACGTGGAGCAAGAGGAAAACCATGCCACTGCTGCCTAGCAGTTCCTTCTCCACGACCTCCAACATGTCTATGCCACCCATGACATTCACGTCTATCATATCCAGTCACAGGGACGTGACTTTTTCCAGGAGGAAAGTGGTAAAATGTGTGAGCTACAGCATAGTGCCCCCAGAAACTCCCCGACAGGTAAATTGCATGAGGTACAGCATAGTGCCCCCAGAAACTCCCCGACACCCCCACCAGGACCCAACGGATGAGCCACAGCCGAACTGCAGGATGCAGTGCAACAACGGCACAAGTCAGCCCGGGCCGTGCGCCCCTATGACACTCAGCCGCCTCACCATTGCCCTAGCAGGAATTCAACACTACCTTCGGGGAGAGGTACCACCGGATCGGATTGGGGTGGAGCTACCTATCTAGCTCCAAACAGAGCCCCACAGGAGTTGGCCTGTAGCCACTCCCGCCTTCAATAGGAGTGTGCCTGTAGCCTCTCTGAAGGTGTCTTCCTTTTTGGGACAGCCAATAGCCACCAACCCCTCGTAAGGGAATCTGTGTCTCACCGACCTGAGGGTAATCAGGAGATGGCCGGTAGCTGCTCCCATCTTCGTCAGAAGGTGTTCTTCCAGGGACAGCCTGAAGCCGCCCTACACCCCTTCCTGCAGGAGTCAGCCTGTAGCCGCTCCTCCGTACAGCAGAAGGAGACGGCCTGTGGCCACTCCCGCCTTCGTCAGACAGCCAGTAGCCGTTCCGAAGGTGCTGCCCCTGAGACGCCCTGTAGCCGCTCCTCCCTCCGGCAGAAGGAGACGGCCTGTGGCTGCTCCTGCCTTCATCAGACGGCCGGTATATATATATATATATATATATATATATAAATATCCCCCCAATATCCGGACACCCATTTTCCGGACATCCCCAATAACCGGACATTTTCATCCCAGGATTTGATAATCCCAAAGTGGGCCAAAAACCGCAAAAAATTCGAAAAAATCCGACTTTTTCCCACCTGTAATTTGAAGTTGGCATGCACGGTGCGGGCGAGCTGTGTTTTGGTGCGTTGTTCCGCCGACGTCTGCTAGAGCGCCCCTGCATCCTCCCCACTTACCACCCATCTCTTGTTGTGTGTGCACGCTCATCGTCATGGCTGCCCACATGCTCGCTTTTGTGGTGGTGCCTTACCTGCTGCAGGCTCTCCTGCTGCTCTCGTGCCTCTCCTTCGTGTGTGTGATGATGGCCCCACTGCCTGAGAAGAGGAAGAGAGGGGTTTTGACTCTGGAGAAGAAGAGGGAGATATTGGACAAGGTGGATGCAGGATGGTCTACCTCACGTATCCTCCGTGAATTCAACCTGGCCCGGTCTACTTTGTTTGATATCAAGAGATCCCGCAACAAACTCATGCAGTACACGGCTGACTTCTCATCGAAAAGCAAACGCAATGTGGAGAGGAAGGTGATGTATACTCCCAAGCATGCAGAAGTTGACCACTCTACGTTGATTTGGTATCGACAGCAATGTGCTGCTGGTGTGATGGTGCATGGGACGGAGCTAAAGGCTGCTGGTGAGAAGTTCACAAAGCTTCACGACGCCCTAGACTTCAAGGCACCTGAAGGTTGGCACTTCGCATTCAAGTTACGACATGGCCTTACCAACCGTAAGTCTCATGGCGAAGCTTTGGACGCAAACAAGGATGGAATTGACAAGTTTCGGCACAAGGTGAAGGGCTTGATCGACAGGGAGGGCCTAACTCTTGGTCAAGTCTACAACGCCAACGAAACTGGCTAATTCTATTTCTCTTTGCCTACGAACACTCTAGCCGAGGAGACGGAGAAGTGTGTACCTGACCTCAAGCTCTGCAAGCAACGGATATCTACTTTGTGTTGTGCCAATGCTAACGGCATGCACCGGTTCAAGCCCGTTATTGTTGGCCATGCAAAGCAGCCTCAGTGTCTTCGTGGGGTGATGGATGTCCTTCCTGTTGTCTAGTACCATTCCTTGATAGCATGGTTCACAGCCCAGATCTTCAAAGACTGGTTCCACTGCCATTTCGTCAAGGAAGTCATCCATTACCAGACGGAGAAACTGGGAATCCCACGCAACCAGGTAAAGGCCCTCCTCCTCGACAATGCACCTGCCCATCCGTGCGAAAAGGAGTTGGTGGCTGAGAATGGGCGCATTAGGTGCATGTTTCTGCCACCTAATACTACTGCTCTCATCCAACCAATGAACCAAGGAGTGATCATGGCAACGAAGAGGCTGTATGGGCAGAAGTTCCTGGACGAGGTGATGGTTGTCTTCGAGGACGAGGACGAGCGCAGGGAGGGACGGGACATGTGAGGCCAGCGGACTTTGGAAAACCTTCGCCGTTACAACATCAAGTCTGCCATCTACAACTGGGCCATTGCATGGAAGGAAATCCCTGTCAAGACTCTAGAGAATGGTTGGTCTCGTCTGCTTCTCAGAACAGATGTGGAGCACGATTTCCTAGGTTTTGACGTGGATGACTTCCATGCACGTCTACGTGCGCATGGGGACGATGTTGATGTGAACGAAGTGCGCGAGTGGTTGGATGACGACGAGGGCGATCCTGGGTATCAGACCCCGTCTGATATCGAGATCGCATCTTCAGTTGCAGGTGTCAGTACCCAGATTGAAGATTCCGACGAGGACGGCGACGATGATGCGGACTCCTCTCAGCATGACACTACTCCAGCCATACACAAGCTGAGTGCACTCCGGGAACACCTAGAATTCGTTCTGGACTACCTGGAGCACCCAGACTGCGACAGGGAGATGGGGCCCTTGGACTTGTGGAGGAAGTGCGCCCTTTCAGGCAGCGCATCATTAATCGTCAAAATTGTCGTTCCTTGCGTCAATCGATTGACAGCTTTTTTCAGGTTCGTGACCCCTGCTGTGCCCAGCCCTGGCTCCACTCCATTGCCTCCCCAAGACAGGCCCTCAGCTCCGAGCCACAGCCCAGCACCTCAGGCACGGTGGAGTCACCACTCGACGTGAGTTTGCACCTGTCTTCAGAGTCGTCTGCAGTGGGTACGCCATCACCACGACCCAGCGACGCACCCCTAGGTCGCCTGCATGTGCTACTCTCAGACTCTGACAGTGATTAGATGCCAAGAACTTCTCCACTAGACCACACGGGAATTTACAGTGTTGTGCAGTGAAAAAAACAGTACATAGTGTTAAGGATTTAGAGTTGTGAGTGAAAAGACAAAAATTTAATGGACTGTAAATGTAACGTAAATTAACTTGAGTGTGTTTTGTTTAGAAAATGGTTTCAAGAGTGGAAAGACTTAAAGTGCAGAGTGCAACACTTATTTCATTAAGGTACAATGGAGCGCAAGTAAGACAAGAGTGTGCAGTGTTAAGAGAATGGAATTCTGAGTGCAAATGACTAAGTTCTGTGCAAGACTTCGTGAACAGTGTACTGCAAGTGCTTCAGGAACTCCTTCTTACTGTCAGAGTCTGAGAGGAGGCGGGTTATTCATCGAGATGGCCAGGGACTTGCTGTAAGTACCCAGAATGTTTCATATTGTACTGTACTGTTCTTTCCATATTTACCTCTAACACCTCATTTCACTCTTTTATGTCCCTTATTGGTGTAAATAGTGTCTTAGGTGATATGCATGTGCAGTAGGGAGGTGTTTTTCTGAGTTAGGCTAGGTTAGGGTCCATAAGTACCAGTCCAGGAGCCAGAGACTTGTTGTAAGTACCCAGAATGTTTAATATTGTATAAACCTACCTCAAAAACCTCATTTTATGGTTCTTCTGCGTTTACTTCAGTCATTTATGTCCCTTATTGGTGTGATTTGGGTCTTAAATAGGTGCTATGCATGTCCAGAGGGAGTTGTATAGGTGTTTTTCTGAGTTAGCGTCCATAAGTACAAGTCCAGAAGGCTGGGGCCCAATATCCAGATGGGATCAATGTCCGGACATGCCGTTGGCTCTATTACATCGGATATTGGAGGGACTACTTATATATATATATATATATATATATATATATATATATAGCCCGACGCCCTAATCCCGCAAAGGGTAGCCGCAGACAAAATGCCTCCAAGTCGCTCTGTCACCCACCATTTGACTACCCTCCCCCCAACTCACCCCCCCCTCCCTCATATACCTCTCAACTCCATCCCTCCACCTCATCCTTGGTCTACCTCTCCCTCTCCCTCTCTCCACCTCACCTACATACACCCTCTTAGTCAATCTTTCATTCTCCATTCTCTTCACATGTCCAAACCACCTCAGTGTATTTCTCCTAATCTTCTCAACCACATCCACATCCACCCCACAGCGTTCCTTCACTTCTTCATTCGTCAACCTGTCCCTCCACGTCACTCCACATGCTCCTCTCAAGTAACTCATTTCCACTGCTCTCACTCTTGACTTGTTCACCTCTTGCAAGGTCCATGCCTCGCTTCCATACGTCCGGGTAGGGATCACAATACTATCGTGCAGTGACTTCTTAACTTCCATACTCACCTCCCTATTTCTCATCACTGCTTTCAGTGTACCAACAACCTTCCTTCCCTGCTGTACCCTTTCAAGCACTTCATCCCCCAAAGTTCCATCCTTACTCATCACACTACCCAAGTACTTGAATGCACTCACATTCTCCATATCCTCACCATCCAGCCTCACTGCACAGTCTGTGACTTCATTCCTCTCAAACACCATAACTTTACTTTTGTTTACATTAACTTTCAGCTTCCTCCTCCTACACACTGTACCAAATTCATTCACCAAACTTTGCAACTCCCATTCATCTTCACTCAACAGTACTGTATCATCAGCAAACAGCAACACCGGAAGCTTCCAAATCTCACGCTCATTCATTAGAGCCACCCCCATATCCACTGCCCTACCCTGCACCTCCTTTACAACCCCATCCATGAATATATTAAACAGCCATGGAGACATCACACAACCCTGTTTCAGTCCCACATTGAGATCAAAGAACTCACTCAGCTCACCATCCACTCGCACCATAGCCCTAGCTCCTTTGTACATACTCTTCACAGCACCCAACAATTTCCCCTCCACTCCATATATTCTTAATACCTTCCACATACCTTGCCTATCTATTCTGTCATAAGCTTTCTCCAAGTCCATGAAGGCAGCATACACTTTCCTTCCCTTCTCTAGATACTTCTCCACTAAACATCTTAGAACAAATATCTGATCTACACACCCTTTTCCCTTCCTAAATCCCCCTTGTTCTTCTCCAACTAGCTCCTCTGTCATATGCCTAACCCTATCAATGAGTATTCTGCCATATATTTTACCAGTCACACTAAGTAGGCAAATACCCCTATGGTTACCACATACTTCTCTCTCTCCTTTTGCTTTGTATAAAGGAACAGTTATACCTGATTTCCAGTCCTCTGGAACCCTTCCCTCTTCCCAAGCCAATCTACACAACATCCATATCCACTCCACAACAATCTCACCCCCATACCTAAGCATTTCACCACACACTCCATCAATTCCTGGAGCCTTTCCCAACTTAATATTCTTCATCGCTTCCACTACTTCCGCCCTACTGATCTCTTCCTCCCTCCTTTCATCTCTTCTTCTCCCAGCCATTCCCCAACCACTTATGCTCGCACTGCTCTCACTCTCCACATTCAACAGATCCTCAAAGTGCTCCTTCCATCTCCTCAGTTTCTCTCTCTTCTCCACCAACAATCTATTATTCCTATCTTTCACTCCCCTACTATTTCCCCTTTCACACTGCCTTAGTTTCTTTACCTCCTTCCAAAACAACTTCTTACTCTCCCTCCATTTCACACTCAGATTCCTCCCAAACTCCTCATCCACTTTCTTTTTACTCTCCTTCACCAGTCTCTTAACCTCCCTTCTCCTGCTCACATATACCTCTCTCTTCTCTCTCTCATCTTCTCCCCTACCTCTACTCGCTAACCATTCACTATATGCCTTCTTCTTTTGTTCCACAGCTCGTTTCACCTCATCATTCCACCATGCTGTCCCTTGCACACCCTTGCATCTCCTCCTCACTCCACAAACCGCCTCACACGCTGTGCCTATCTCTTCCGTGAATATCTTACATACGTCTTCCACCCCTTCCATCTGCTCTAGCTCATACCTTCCCAGTCTTTCTTCCACTATGCTCTTATACTCTGTCACTTTCTCACTATCTTGCAATTTCTCCACTCTTCTCACAGGAGTTGCTTCCTCCTGTCTTCCCCTTCGTCTCCTCAACCACTTTCTTTGCAGCTCTACCTTGGCCATCACTAAGTGATGGTCCGAGACTCCATTCCCCCACCCTCTCCACACTCTTGCATCCAACACTTGTCTTCTCATTCGCTCATCCACACACACGTAGTCTATCATTGCCTTTCGTTCAACATGTTCACCATCCATCCTCCTCATGACTCTCCATGTATACCGGTGGATCATCTTATGCCGAAAGTAGGTGTTGGCTATTGCCAACCCCTTACAAGCACAGATGTCCACCAAAGCACTTCCATTTCCATCTACGTCAGCTGGCACACCCCACTGACCAACCACTCCATCCACTCGTACATTTCCAACTTTGCCATTCATGTCTCCAATCAACAGCACTCTCTCGCTCCTCTCAAACTTGTCCATACACGCTTCTACACTCGCCCAAAACTCATCTTTCACTCTTGCCACTCGATCCTCTGTTGGGGCATACACACATACAATCGCCCACGCTTGTATACCTACTTTCATCCTCACCCATACAATCCTTGCACCCACTGTTCCATACTCTCTTATATTCTCCTTCCACTTCTTGCTTATCATCAGACATACTCCCTCTCCTGCCCTCTCACTTTCATTGACTCCCGCACATATACCTAAACCATATTCCCATTCTCTCACCCTTTCACCAAAACCATTTAGTTTCAGTCAATCCACATATATCCACTTTTGCATCCTCAGGCACCTGAACAATCTCTCTCTCTTTCACTTCATCATTCACTCCTCTCACATTCCACATTCCCACCCTAAGAATGTCCTTCGTCCGTTCCTTAGTCGTCAACGTATGGTCCGTCCGGGTCCGAGGCGCTTTGTTCGCCTTTTTAGTTAGTTCTTTTTACAGGGTGGGGCACTAACCCACCACCAACCCTTTTAGTCGCCTCGTACGACAAGCAGGGATACTGGGGGAGTATTCTTGAAACCCCCCTACCCCCAGGGGGTATATACATTTATACACTGCTCGCTGGTGCAGTGGTAACGTTCCCGCTTGCCAACTGGTGGACGGGAGTTCGCGCCTCGCTCAGGTCGCGAAAAGTTTCACTGACGAAGTGAGTGGTTACTATCCCCCTTGAGCAAGGGGACGGGTGTGTGCGTGTGTGAAGGTCACAGCCTTGCCCTTAGATCGAACTATATGAGCTCTCAGCTCCCTTCCGGGAGGGTAAAAGCTGACATCACGACCATCAAGTGATCCTGATCGACCCGGTGAATTACATATATATATATATATATATATATATATATATATATATATATATATATATATATATATGTATATATACATATATATATATATATATATATATATATATATATATATATATATATATATATGTGTATATATATAATATATATATACAGTATGTATATATATGTATGTATATATACATATATAAATATATATGTATATGTGTAATTATATATATATATATATATATATATATATATATATATATGTATATATATATATATATATATATATATATATATATATATATATATATATATATATATATATATATATATATATATATATATATATATATATATATATATATATGTAATGGTAGGTGGAAATAGGCTCGACTTCTCGTTCCTACTACACCTAACGTGGAGCGGGGTCCTCTTTTGAGACAGGAGCTTAGTGCAATAAAGAGAGGCAGGACACAAAAACTCTAGGCAATAACCTTTACACGTGTATTACCACAATCAGACACAGGACAAATCAGCAGATATTACAGTATAATACATAGCAATATAAAACCTTATCTAGGACATGGGTATCTCACAGGATACTTACTCATCTGACATTAACCCGCCCCGTCCCGTCGACGTATGGGTACGTTGCAACATTTTGCATTTGCCAGTCCCGGCAACGTACTGGTACGTCGTGCAATTGCAAGGTCCCAAATTTGCACAATTTTCAATTTTCGCATGTGATTTTTCGTATGTATACACGGGACACCTTCCCCTATTCCTCTACAAGATGCCAAGCAGGGACAATGCCTTACACCGCATAACCTCCCTCCTCCCCCCCTCACGCCATTGTCTTGGCAATTCACCTGTTACCAGTGACCTGGCCAGTAAAGATATTCGGGGCCAGAGTGATTCCCCAATCGATGACAATGTGGAGGACAAAGTTTACATAGCATTAGAAGAAGAAACAGTCAGAAATAATGATCAGGTAATGTGGCAAAAGAAGGTCAGGTATGGTGAGTAGTTAGTGAGTGGAACAATGCTTATATTGCCTATATTACTGCTTGAAAACCAATATACTCTCATACTACATATAAATTTGTACCAAGTAAATAAATAAATACCGTTTATGAGTGATGTGAAATAGTTACCCTCCCATAGAACTCGTTTTCTTTGCAGCCAGCCTGATAGAAAATCCAGTCAGGTAAGGAGGTACTCCTACCTGCATCGAGTATTTTAAACCTCAGGTGAGCGATTTCTCTCTGAATTATCGATGTTTCTCACCAAAAGCAGAGGTTTTAGCCAAAAAATAATAATTTCGAAAATACCTCGGGGTTGGGGGATGTCGGAGGTGCGTAAAACCTCGGGACGTGACGGGTTAATGACAACACAATCAGTCCTAGTGTATTAAGGGTGCAGTTAATATAGGCGCGCACGGGAGGCGAGGGGGGGGGGAGTGAGTCTCACAAAGGGGGGGGAAAGGGAAGGGTGCAGGGAGTGACTTGTGATGGCTAGGGGGAAGTTATAGTATTACTGGAGAAAGGCAAATATTAACAATGAGGAATATACGTTTCCACTAGCAAAGGGACTTTGGTAATTGATTTTATTCTTGATTTACACTTACTCCAGCTACTGGGATGAGAGAGTGGCGTACAAGATTTATGGGCAGCGTGAGTGGGGGAATCTCACTAATACTCTCTCTCGTAATATTTCTTTAGAGCTCACAGTAGTAGGGGTATGTCACTACGGAGGAATCTCCAGGCGGCACAGGCTTACTAATTGTATATAAGGGACGTCACTCATAAATATAGTTCATCAGATCTTGTTCCACACACTCGTCCTTTATTCTCTCACTGTGATCTTACTCGCCCCGATATTCGCTATATTAAGTCACTGCACAATACTATACTAGGGGAAATCACACTTAACCTAAATCACTCGCACTGTAACATCACATGTATTCATCGTGGGGATAGGCGGGAACATGCTGTCAGCAATCCTTCCGGGCTAGGGGCACCGCCAAGGGAAGGCATACCAAGAGGGCACGGGACAATTCGTAAGGGCGTCCTCTCACGTCCTGGGCTACCCGTGGTTCCTGGGCTGGGCTCAGGAGTGTGGCCCTCGGGACTGGGGCCAAATAGCTCCAGGAACCTCTGTTGTAAGTCTCGGCCAGAAGTGGGAGCCTTACGTCGTCGTAGGGGCGTATGGAGATCGCGCCCGGGTGTCTTGGGGAGAATCGAGAGAGACTGCGGACTGCGGTCTCCAGCGTCTAGGGGCGCCGACAGAGGAGGGCTGTGGCATCGACTTCTACTAGGGCGGGCCCATCAGGTGCGTCTGCTCTAGAGCCAGACGTAGGGAGCGGAGGCCAGGGGAGGCTGTGAGGCCTGTCTGGGCCACTCTGGGATGGGAGGCCTGGGCTCTTGTCTCCTGCCGGGGTGACGTCTCACTCCTTGCCTCTTTCTGTGCACCCTTGGAGCGACAATAGGTCGTCTCAAGAGGAGGGGAGTGACAATAGGCCGTCTCTACCAGGACACTTTCGGAGCGACAATAGGCCATCTCACGAGGAGGGGAGCGACAATAGGCCGTCTCTACTGAAACACTTTTGGAACGACAATAGGCCGTCTCTACCGGAACACTTTCAGAGCGACAAGAGGCCATCTCACGAGGAGGGGAGCGACAATAGGCCATCTCTACCGAAACATTTTCGGAGCGACAATAGGCCGTCTCACAAGGGCGGGAGCGACAATAGGCCGTCTCTACCAGAGCACTTTCGGAGCGACAATAGGCCGTCTCACGAGGAGGAGCGCCATCTGGAGTGTCTATAACAACTCCACCCCTAGCTGGCTCAACAATCCCACTCCATGAAGGTAGTGTCCTTCTCCTACGATGGCGACAGCATGGTGGCTGCGTGACATAGTGGCGCACAGCCCGGACTGACATATGTCGCTGTTGCCGGGAGTTGTTCCGACTGGTGGCGGCTAGCCCGTGGGGTCCATGTGGGGGTGTTGGCACATTCCCGGACATACTGGGCTGTATCTTGCTTGCCCCGTTGTCGGGGACACTATGGTATATTTTGGGGGCACTGTTCTGTAAGTCACGCATTTTACCACTCTACCCCTGTAAAAAGTCACGTCCTTGTGGCTGGAGGTGGAATGCTTGTGTGTTGGAGGTGGTGTACACGGGCTGGAGGTGTTGCAGCACGGTTTACCAGGCGATGGTGTAGAGGTTTTCTTCTTGCTCTGGGTCGCAGGTGAGGAAGAGTGTGGAGGTGGTGGTGGTAGACTAGAGGAGGGTTAGCATGTGGTGTGGCCCATGGAGTCTGTGGTTCCTGCCAAGGGTAGGCACCCATACGGCCCGCATCACTCTCATCTTGCTTGGTGTGGCTGTCGGTGTGGCCGGAAGCTGAATGCTGGATACCAAGGGTAAGGGCCAGGTTTTTGTGCCGTGGTAATGCGGCGTTGAGTCTCTGGGGAGTACAGGTAGAGGGGATTTGGGCCTGATGTAGCATGATGGTGTGAAGTCGTGGAGAGGTGGGTGGTGTAGGGATGTGTGTGTATCAGGCGGACGGGCGTGAGAGACGGCCCGAGCGGGTGGTGGTGGTCTTGGGGGTCGGGGTGGGAGGAGAAGTGGGCGTATGGGGTGGGCGGGTTGTTTTGCGTGTTGTGGGCGCAGTGGGGCGTGGTGTTGGTGGAGTGGGTGTACGCATGGTGGGTGGGGGAGGGGTGGTGGTAGTGGGTTGTGGTAAGGGTGTGGTGGTGTGGGCGGAAGAGGTGGGAGTGGGCGTTGACGGGGGGGCAACGAAGGGAAGGGGTGAGGGTGAGGAGGGGTGGCGGGGGAGGCGTCAGGTGAGGTGCTGGGGGTGGTGGCAGCCGGGGAGGCGGAGGTGGTAGGGGGGGTGTAGTGGGAGGGTGAGGAGGAAACGTAGCACTCATATGTGACTGCAGAGGGTGGTGCGGGGGCTGGAGGGGGCTGGGGGTGTGGGGCCGGGGCAGGGGAGGTGGGCGTGCGAAAAGGCTACACGTGGCGGTTGCGGAGGGTACAGGGAGTGCCGTGATAGTCTATGACCACCTGGTATGGGTTGGGGACTCGGGTGATTGTGTGGGGCCCCGTGAAGCGGGGGGTGAGCTTGTGGGGAGTGGGGAGCTGGGCGACGACGACTGTGTCATCCGGGTTGAAGGGGTTGGAGGCTGTGTCGGGTCCAAGGTCCAGATTCTTTTGTAGGTGGTGTATCCGGTGTAGCGGGTCTGTAGTGGGAGCGGAAGCTGGCGGCTGCAGGTGGTGGCATAGGGGTAGTAGGAGGGAAGTTTCCCCAAAGATTCTTTCTTGGGGGGAAACCCCGTCTTCTCGGGGGCATGAATTCATGCCCCACTGGACAATTTACACATGCGCCGGCCAATCGTCGTCTTTTGTAGCCTCGATTTGGGTGCGTAGCTGATTGATGAGGGTACGATGGCTACATTCACATATGGCGTTCTCTTGAGGCCAGTATGGTGAGGAAATCCTGGCTAGCTCCTCCCAGACTTTTCTGGAGAACTCAGGGGCATTATCGGAATGGATGGCTTGTGGGATCCCAAAGTTAGGGAACACGTGTCGGAGAAGGGCATCGGCGACAGCGACGGCATGATGTTCCTTAGCCGGGCAGGCTACTACGAATTTTGAGTACGTGTCTACAAAAGTGATCACGTATTTATATCCAGATTTGGGGGGAAGAGGGCCTACTACGTCAATCGCCAGGAGTTGCCAGGGCTTGTGGGCGGTCATATGGCCCGATGGTCCAGCGGTCCGGGTGATATCTTTTCCAAGCGTGCAGGCGCGGCAAGTCTGGATAATTTCCATGGTGAGGGTGGAGGGATTTGGGGCCCAGTAAATGTCGTTGAACACCTGTAATAATTTTTTGGTGCCCAAGTGGATGCCGTTGTGGGCATGGAGGTGGCGCAGGGTGTCACCTGCCGCATCGGGGGCCAAGAGGATATGCCTGGACGGGGCTAGGAGGTGGTCGCCCTGTCGGCATAGCTTAGGGAATAGGTGGGCAGGGATCCAGGGGGGCCGTTCCTTGTGGTGCCAGAGTTGTAGGAGGTCCGGGTCTGGTTGTACAGCGTGGATGGGGAGGCGGGAGAGGGCATCTGCATTGGTGTGGAGCTTTCCGGGCCTGTATGAAATCTCATACTGAAACTCCTCTAGGGTGTCGTGCCACCTGATGAGTTGGGTGTTATGGGAGTCTGACTGGCGTAACCACTGGAGTGATTGGTGGTCAGTGATTATCGTGACTTGGGTCCCGGAAAGATAAGCCCTAAAATATTGGAGGGCCCAGATTATGCCGAGGCATTCTTGCTTGGTGGCGGCATAATTCTCTTCAGCCGGATTCAGAGTGCGACTGGCACAGGCAATGATGTGTTCTCTGCCGGCCTGTACCTGAGCTAGGACAGCACCTATCGCGGTACGGGACACATCGGTGTAGAGGCGAAAAGGGAGGGCATAGTCGGGGAAGGCTACGATGGGGGCAGAGACGAGCTTGTCTTTTAGCTGTTGAAAAGCAGCTCACCAGTTCTCGATCCAGAGGAAAGGTTCCTCTTTTCGTGTCAAATTGTGAAGAGGCTTAGCAATCTGCGCGAATCCCTTCACGAAGCGACGGTGATAGGACGTGAGTCCCACGAAGGCGCGGACGCCGTGGACATCCTGCGGCGGCGGTATGTCCGCTATGGCACGGAGCTTGTCGGGATCTGGGGAAATTCCTGCTTGGGAAATAGTATGTCCCAGGAATGAGACGGTTTTAGCGGCTAGGACACATTTAGAAGGATGTAGCTTGAGGCCTGCCTGGCGAATTCTGGTGAAAACTCGACGGAGGCACTGCAAGTGGTCAGCCCAGGTCTGGCTAAAAACAATGACGTCGTCAAGATAAGCTAAACATATTTCCCAAGTGAGGCCGCTCAAGACAGATTCCATTAGTCTGGAGAAAGTGGCAGGGGCGTTGCAGAGGCCGAATGGCAGAACATTAAATTCGTAATGTTTGCCATTACTGGTGGAAAAGGCTGTCTTGCCTCGATGGTCCGGATGGACGGGGACCTGCCAGTATCCAGCCTGGAGGTCGAGGGTAGAAAACCAAGACGGCCTGTAGAGGGAGTCTAGGGAATCGTCAATGCAAGGGAGGGGGGTGGCATCTTTAATGGTGACGTCGTTCACACGGCGGTAGTGAATGCAAAATCGCATCGTGCCGTCTTTCTTTTTTACTAGAACGAAGGGGAAGGACCATGGGCTGGTGGAGGGGGAGATAACACCTGCCTCTACCATTTCACGCACCTGGCGATCCTCCTCTTCTCTCTGTCGGGGGTTCTTACGTCGGGATGGTTGTCATATAGGTGGGCCTGTCGTATGAATTTCGTGCGACAGGTACGTGGTATGCCCTATATCTGCCAGTCCTGTCGCAAACAAATCCTGGAAATCCAGGAGGAGGTGGCGTAGGGTGTCTGACTGCTGGTTGGAGAGATGGTCAGGGATGGGGGGTAGAGGGGTCGGGAGGTGGGAGGAGGATGGGGCACAGGGCTCGGCTTCCTCCATCTCCCCGATGATAAGCCCCTTGGGGAGGGTGAGAAGGAACGGGGCGAGATTGGCGATGCGGATGGTGGCGTGGTGGGGTGGGAGGAAGGTGGGGGACACAAGGCAGGCAGAAAGGGGTCCGGAGGGGAGGAGGGGGGAGAACAAAATGGATGGACCTGAGGGCCTGTTAAGGGGCACCCAAGCCTCATGGTGGGAGGGGATGGTAACAGCGGCGGAGACGGTGGCGGGAAAAGAGGGAGCAGGAGTGGGGTGGAAAGGCACGGGAGGGGGAGGAGAGGGGGGCGGGGAAAGGGGGGGAAGGGGGGCACTGGGGGGAGGAAGGGGGCGAATCCTCCGGCCGGGGCCGCGGCGTGCATGTGCAAACGGCTGGGGTGGAACAGGGTGGGGGGCGGAACTGAAGTTGTCGGTGGCGACAGTCGATCGTGGCTCCGAGTTTTTGGAGCAAGTCCAGCCCTAAATACCCGTCATAACTCCGGCAGGAGGAATCAGAAATGATGAATGGGTGTTGGGTGGACACCGGCTGGTGAGCGTCGACCCATAGGGCCCGAGTTTCCCCACGGATGGGCAGGGGGCCATCCCCCGCGTCCACAAGGTGAGTGGTAGTAGGGTGGATTGGGCCAAACCGTGATTTGTAGTGGGAGAAATAGTGGCGGTAAAGGCAGGACCTGGCTGCTCCCGTATCGACTAGCAGTCTGGCCTTCACGCCATTTATTTTCATCTTGTGGTATACTGGGGGGCGATACTTAGGGGTAATGGCTCCCGCCACCGTGGGTTGGTGCGGGGGCGGGCCTAAAAATCCAGCTGGCTAGGGCTTTCATTATCCTGTTCCTGCTCTGGTTCTCCTGAATGGGGCTCGTCCACGGGCATCAGCTCATCCCCTGAGGCCTCGCCTTCTAAGGCGGACACTTTATGCGAACCCGGGGCTGTGATTCTACGGCGAGCAGCTTTAAGCTAGTCCCGTATGTCATGAAGGGGGCAGCGGGAGTTGCAGGCTGTGAATTCCCACAGGTTGATAAGAATTAGGTTCGGGTTTTCTCACGGAGCGGGGCGCCGACGGGAGGGGTGTGCCCTGGGCGGGCTAGGCGCCGGGGTCGGGCTGGTGTGAGGCAGAGGTGGACGTGGTGTGGGTCGGGTTGGGAATTTCTTAACAACATTGATTTGCTGTGGAGAAGGGCAGGCGGTCAGGAGGTGCTGTATCAGCTGTATATCTCTATCCATGTCTCCTGTTGGGTCATGGATAGTGAAGTGTTGCTTAACAACACTTGGGAGCACTCTGAGCAGAGTGTTAAATGTATGCTGATCCCGGGTTTCCTCATCTGCCTCTGGGTAGGCAGCAGTAACCAGGCGTCTTGCCTGTATCAGGGTATTATCTAAATCCCCGTTGAATGAAAAACTATCCAATTGGGATAGAGCCACTACTTTTCCTAATGATGGGGTGATGGCTTGTACAATGAACTTTGTAAAGTTCTGCCAGGTGAGTTCTGGGACGATTTTTGGTGCTATGTTCGCCGCCGCTTTACCAAATAGTGGTAGTGTGACTGCAATTTTTTGTTGGTCATTTTCAAAGCCAATATCCAGTAAGGGTTTAATTATTGCCAGACATGTGTGTATATCATACTGGTCGGGGTGAAATTTGGGTAACTGAACATGCGGTTTAGTTGCCATTTTGCCAAATATTCCTGATTACCTCTCTTTTACGCCCGGGTCTAGAACCATCGCTGGCCACCAGTGTAATGCTAGGTGGAAATAGGCTCGACTTCTTGTTCCTACTACACCTAACGTGGAGCAGGGTCTTCTTTCGAGACCGGAGCTTAGTGCAATAAAGAGAGGCAGGACACAAAAACTGTTGGCAATAACCTTTACATGTGTATTACCACAGTCAGACACAGGACAAATCAGCAGATATTACAGCATAATACATAGCAATATAGAACCTTATCTAGGACGTGGGCATCTCGCAGGATACTTACTTATCTGACATTAATGACAACACAATCAATCCTAGTGTATTAAGGGTGCAGTGAATATAGGCATGCGCGGGAGGCGCGGGGAGGAGGGGTGAGTCTCACAAGGGGGTGGAAAGGGGAGGGTGCGGGGAGTTACTTGTGACGGCTAGGGGGGAGTTATGGTAATACTGGAGAGAGGCAAATATTAACAGTGAGGAATACACGTTTTCCACTAGCAAAGGGACTTTGGTAATTGATTTTATTCTTGATTTACACTTACTCTAGCTACTGGGATGAGAGATTGGCATACAAGATTTAAGGGCAGCCTGAGTTGGGGAATCTCACTAATACTCTCTCGTAATATTTCTTTAGAGCTCATAGTAGTAGGGGTATGTCACTAAGGAGGAATCTCCAGGCGGCACAGGCTTACTGATTTTATATAAGGGACGTCACTCATAAATATAGTTCATCAGATCTTGTTCCACACACTCGTCCTTTATTCTCTCACTGTGATCTTACTCGCCCAGATATTCGCTATATTAAGTCACTGCACAATACTATACTAGGGGAAATCACACTTAACCTAAATCACTCGCACTGTAACATCACACGTATTCATCGTGGGGATAGGCGGGAACATGCCATCGGCAATCTTGCCGGGCTAGGGGCACCGCCAAGGGGAGGCGTACCAATAGGGCACGGGACAACTCGTAAAGGCGTCCTCTCGCATCCTGGGCTACCCGTGGCTCCCGGGCTGGGCTCAGGAGTGTGGTCCTTGGGACTGGGGCCGAATAGCTCCAGAAACCTCTGTTGTAAGTCTTGGGCAGAAGTGGGAGCCTTACGTCGTCATAGCGGCGTATGGAGATCGCGCCCAGGTGTCCTGGGGAGAATCGAGAGAGACTGCAGACTGCGGTCTCCAGCGTCTAGGGGCGCCGACAGAGGAGGGCTGCGGAATCGACTTACACTGGGGCCCGTCAGGTGCGTCTGCTCTAGAGCCAGACATAGGGAGTGGAGGCCAGGGGAGGCTGTGAGGCCTGTCTGGGCCACTCTGGGATGGGAGGCCTGGGCTCTTGTCTCCTGCCGGGGTGACGTCTCGCTCCTTGCCTCTTTCTGTGCACCCTCGGAGCAACAATAGGTCGTCTCATGAGGAGGGGAGCGACTATAGGCCGTCTCTACCAGAACACTTTCGGAGCGACAATAGGCCGTCTCTACCGGAACACTTTCGGAGCGACAATAGGCCTTCTCACGAGAGCGGGAGTGACAATAGGCCTTCTCACGAGAGCGGGAGTGATAATAGGTCGTCTCTACCGGGACACGTTCGGAGTGACAATAGGCTGTCTCTACCGAAACACTTTCGGAGCGACAATAGGCCGTCTCACGAGGAGGGGAGCGACAATAGGCCGTCTCTACTGAAACACTTTCGGAGCGACAATGGGCCATCTCACGAGGGTGGGAGCGACAATAGGCCGTCTCTACCGGAACACTTTCTGAGCAACAATAGGCCGTCTCTACCGGAACACTTTCTGAGCAACAATAGGCCGTCTCACGAGGAGAGGAGCGACAATAGACCGTCTCTACCGAAACACTTTCGGAGTGACAATAGGCCGTCTCATGAGGGTGGGAGCGACAATAGGCCGTCTCTACCGGAGCACTTTCGGAGCGACAATAGGCCGTCTCTCGAGGAGGGGCGTTGTCTGGAGTGTCTATAACAACCCCCAGCTGGCTCAACAATCCCACTCCTTGAAGGTTGTGTCCTTCTCCTACGACGGCGACGACATGGTGGCTGCGTGACATAGGGGCGCACGGCACGGGCTGACATATGACACTGTTGCCGGGAGTTGTTCCGACTGGTGGCGGCTACCCCGTGGGGTCCGTGTGGGGGTGTCGGCACATTCCCGGGCATACTGGGCTGTATCTTGCTTGCCCTGTTGTCGGGGGCACTATGGTATATTTCGGGGGCACTGTTCTGTAAGTCACGCATTTTAATATATATATGTATATATGTATATATACATTTATATATACGTATAAATATATATGTATATATGTAATATATATATGTATATATTTATATATACATTTATATATATTTATAAATATATATTTATATATATATATATATATATATATATATATATATATATATATATATGCATGTATAAACATATGTGTATGTATATATATATATATGAATTTATGTATATATATATATATATATATATATATATATATATATAATTCATTCATTCATTCATTCATTGCCAGACGCCATGTATCCCAAACGGGGTGGTCAAGGGCTTAGAGTTAATTGTTTTACAGGGAGGGGCACTAATCCTCCACCAACCCCACTTGACACGTAGGGAGAACATATACTGTATATATATATATATATATATATATATATATATATATATATATATATATATATATATATATATATATATATATATATATATATTGTTACGGAACAGAGAAAGATAATGTACACTTTAAGTGAGACTACTAAAAAGCACTACTGTCCCGTAAAGTTCCAGGTTCAAAACGAAAGAGTTAGGTAAAATTACGAGTTAAAGTTTAATGCTCAAACTAACAACAAAACATTCAGGACTCATAAGGATAATGTAATGGCAAAAAACAGGTTAAATATATGGTTAACTGCAATAGCCTCTATTAACACGAAATTAGCAAGAGTAAATTTACCTAAGTCAGCCCTGATAAAATGAAAATACACTGGGTAATGCTCAGTTAATGCAAGATAAATTATTACAGATTCAAACTATAATGAACAATGGCTAACAATAAGAACCTTTACATGAATTACAAAAAAAACTCATTAGGCCTACAAATCAACACCTTATGCTATACAGTACAAGGAAAAAATGCAATAACAGTTATACTCAAATTACACAGCTGCTAGATGGTTGGAGACTTCCGGAGCACTCACAACAATAACTGTACAGGGGAGGACAGAGATGTGAACAAAATGAGGAGTAGATCTAAGTGGCAATGATGCAGAGACTGAGCTCATTATATAGGGGCCAGCAGAGCTTGATACAACTTGTAAGAAGGACGCGCAAATGAAGCCATGGGGACAAAGAGTTGACAATCCCGCACTGAACAACAGAAAGGACGACTTACTCTACTATAACGGTAGAAGGGGGGGACTGAGGCAGAACATGCTCGTGATCAAACAGGCAGCACACTGTACGTTAGAATTACACAAAGGATGATGAAATCATAGGCTATGTAACACCTCCCCACAAAGAAAAAGAAATTTACAAAGGAAATTTCTTATTACTCTAAAACAATCTGTCTAAAGTCTAGATAAGCAATCTGCAATAACATTTTCTTTCCCCTTGACATGTTGTATGTCTAATGAATACTCCTGAAGAAGTAGACTCCATCTTGTCAATCTCTGATTTTTATCTTTAAACTTACTAAGGAATTTCAGTGGGTTATGATCGGTATAAATGACTATGGGGTCAAAACCAGAACACAAATAAAATGAAAAATGCTGTAAACCCAAAATCAAGGCCAAAAGCTCTTTCTCAATAGTTGAGTAGTTCTTTTGAGGTGGAGTGAACTTCTTACTGTAGTAAGATACAGGGTGTTCAATACCCTGATCATCCTCTTCCATCAAAACAGCCCCAGCTCCTGTATCACTTGCATCAACAGCCATCTTAAAAGGCTTAGCAAAATTTGGAGTAGCGAGCATTGGCTGACTTAACAGAATAGCTTTAAGTTGTTTGAAAGAGGTTTCACAGTTATCGGTCCAGACAAATTTAACTCCCTTTTTCAGTAGGTCTGTAAGTGGTGATACAAGAATTGAAAAGTTAAGAACAAATCTCCTGTAATAACCTACCATTCCCAAAAATCTTTGTAGCTCTTTCCTACTTTTAGGTCTGGGAAGATCACTTATAACCTGAACCTTAGCTGCTGCTGGAGCAACATGTCCATCACCAATTACGTACCCGAGGTACTGAACTTTAGCTTGACCAAACTCACACTTTGATAAATTAGCTACAAGATTAGCCTGAACTAAACGGTCAAGAAATTTACTGACATGGCATAGGTGATCTTTCCAGTTGTCACTGAAGATTAATACATCATCATTATAAACAACACACCCTGCCAAACCCTCTGTTACAACATTTATGAGCTTCTGAAATGTGGCTGGTGCATTCTTCATACCATATGGCATTACCGAACATGCAAAAGTCTTTCCTAGTGTTACAAAACATGAGATCTCCCTAGCACGTTCAGTCATAGGTACTTGCCAGTATCCCTTTAACAAATCAAACTTACTTATGTACCTAGCCTTTCCGATCTTGTCTATGCAATCTTCCACACGAGGGAGAGGGTAAGTGTCTGTTTTGGTTATCTGATTAACACGTCTGTAGTCAATGCAAAGCCGCTGTGACCCACCTGGCTTAGGGACTAGAGTGACAGGAGAACTCCACTCGCTCTGACATGGCTCAATCATCTTGTGGTCCAACAGGTAGCCAAGCTCCTTCTGGATGAGAGGAACTTTCACTGGGTTCACACGGTAAGGAGGCAGTTTAATTGGCTTTGCGTCTCCAACATCGACATCATGCATCAACACAGTGGTTCTTCCTGGAGTGGCATGGAACACTTGCGGGTACTCCTGCAGTAATGCCGAAAACTCCTGCCTTTCCTCGGGAGGTAGATGAGAAAGCTTAGTCTGGAGATCATTCATGATATCAGGATTCTTCCCCAAACTATCACTTAGGCTCATACTACATGGGAGAGCTTCACTTGCAGACTCGGGTGGAACAGCTACAGTGCAGACTGGATTATTTTCGTCCCGCCTGTGATATAACTTTAGCATGTTGATGTGACATAGTTGTTTGCTCTTTCTACGATCTGGTGTGGCGATGACATAGTTGACATCACTGAGTTTCTTCTCCACGAAATAAGGACCACTAAACTTGGCTTGAAGAGGTTGCCCATGAACCGGTAGCAGAATCAAAACCTGATCTCCTGGCTGAAAGTGGCGTAACCTGGACTTCTTATCATACCAAGTCTTCATCTTCTCCTGAGCAGCTCCTAAATTCTCTCTCGCCAACTGTAAAGCAGTGGACAGCCGTTCTTTGAACTTCATCACATACTCCAGCAGGTTGACGTCATCTTCCTCCGACAGCCAGCATTCCTTGAGTAGCTTAAGGGGTCCTCTTACTTCATAGCCAAACAGTAGTTCAAAAGGTGAGAAGCCCAGTGATTCATTTGGAGATTCTCTTGCAGCAAACACAACGAATGGAAGACCTTTATCCCAGTCTTTCTGATGTTCCAAACAGTATTTCTTGAGCATCGATTTGAGTGTTTGATGATATCTCTCCAACGCTCCTTGGGTCTGGGGATGGTAAGCTGAAGACGTGATCTGGGTGATGCCCAACTCTTTCAGAGACTGCTTGAAAACATTCGACATGAAATTACTTCCCCGGTCTGACTGTACCTCCTTGGGCAGACCAAACTTTGTGAAGAACCCTAGCATTTCCTTAACCACGTTCTTTGCTGAGATATTTCTAAGTGGAATGGCTTCAGGATAACGAGTACCCATATCAATCAGGGTCAACACATAAGAAAATCCTGAAGAAGTCTTAGGAAGAGGGCCCACAATATCCACCAACACACGGGTGAAAGGCGCCTCAAAAGGAGGAATGGGAACTAGAGGTGCAACCTTTTCGGTCTGATTACACTTCCCCACAACTTGACAGGTGTGACAAGACTTACAATACCAGGAAACATCCCTGAAGATACCTGGCCAGTAGAAGTGTTTCAAAATGCTTGCCACAGTCTTCCTCACTCCAAGGTGTCCTACCAAACTGGAATCATGAGCCACTCTAATGATATCCTGCCTACAAACACGAGGGATGACAACTTGATGTACAACCTCCCATTCACAGTCGGCTGATGCTGTTGGGGGTCTCCACTTCCTCATAAGTACTCCTGACTTTATATAATAACAAGTAGAAGCACCGGCTGACTCTTCCTCACTGCAAGCAGAGTTAGCTAGACCTTTCAACTCAGGGTCAGCAACCTGCAACTCAACCAACTCTTGACGAGACAAATTATCAACACTACGGGGTACTGCCTCATCTGGTGAGTGGTCCAAATTAGCAAGAAAAGTGTCAGCTAGGATAACATCATCATCATCATTATCCTCTAAATCACCAGTAACTTTAGACTTAGCCCTAGTGACACCACATGCAGGGAACACATCAGGGACACCACAATCCTGGGCCGCAGCCACTGGCTCACTAGACAACTGAGGAGCTGGACACACTTGACTTCCACCAATATCATTTCCAAGTAAGAAAGTTACACCTGACATTGGGAGTGTCTCAACGAACCCAACCATAACGGAACCATTAAGAAAAGCAGACTCTAAATTCACTCTGCACAGAGGGACAGAGAAGTAATTATTCCCTACACCTTGTAAGATTACAGTTTCTTCAGAGGAATTAACATTAGAGCCTAGAACACTGGTCAGCATAAGGGATTGGCAAGCACCTGTATCACGATATATTTTAACTGATTTCCTGTCATTACTGTCCAGAGGACTGATAAAACCATCAGACAGGAAATTAGCACATGAACTCTTGAGAGTGTCACCCACGTTACTGCTCAAAAGAGGAGCTCCATCATGAGAATTTAAGTTACCCCTCAAAGCAGGTTCAGTTAACTCAGTTAAAGAATTCTGGGAACTCTCAAGAGTGGACACTAGACCAATTGACTGAACATTTAAAGACTCCTTTTTGTTCACATCACGCTGTCTCCTGAAACATTTCTCCGTAGTATGACCAAGCTTACTACAATAAGTACATTTACTTTTCTGAAATCTAGAGGTGAAGCTGGTATTTACTTCCTGAGAAACATCATCTTTATTCTCTTTCCTGTTACCTGTACTCTGAGTAGAGGCAACGTACTTACTCTCAGCTTTCCCTTTTTCTTTAGAATATCTCTTGTGAGTGAGAACATATTCATCAGCTAAAACTGCAGCATCAGACAAATTATCTATTCTTTTCTCATCAAGATATAGGCTTACATCTTTATAAATACACCTTTTGAAGTCCTCCAGCAAAATCATCTGCTTAAATTTACCAAAATCAGAATCCACATTCTTAGAATTTAACCACTGCTCTAACAGATCTTCTTTGATTTTTGCATACTCAACATGGGATTGCTTATCTTGCTTATAGGTTGTCCTAAATTTTACTCTATAGGCTTCAGGAACAAGCTCATAGGCCTTAAGAATCAAGCTCTTAACTACATCATAATTATCAGATTGATCCTGAGGCAAAGATGCATAAGTTACTTGAGCTTTACCGGTGAGAACAGTTTGAAGGAGTACTGGCCAATACTTTTTTGGCCAATTAAAACCTGTAGCTACCCTCTCAAACAACTGAAAATACTTTGTTAAATCAGATTCATTAAAAGGAGGGACAAGTTTAACATTTTTAGCCACATCAAAATCATCAGAGCTAGATGATCCAGTTCCACCTTGTTTCATGCGATACTCATGGTCTGCCTGAATCCTGGCAAGTTCAACTTGTGCCTGAGCCTGTATCTGTGCCTCCTTAACGCGAGCCTCCTGCAGGGCTAGCTGTAACTTAGCTAATTCAATCTGCGTTTGCTCATTTGGAGGAGTTACATTAAACAAGCTTTCATTAATCATGTCAACAATTTGATCTTTAGAATGATGAGAGCAAACAGCAATTCCCAATTGTTGAGCAACAAGCTTAAGTTCATTCTTTGTTCTGTTTTCTACATCACACACTGTTTGCACATTTGACAAAAAATCCTTGGCTTCATCAAGTGTAGTAATAGTAGACATCATGAATAAGTAACAGTCACAAAATATCAAGCGATATCCTTATGATAATATCCTGAATATCCTGATATGAGGTCGTCAAATTTATGTTACGGAACAGAGAAAGATAATGTACACTTTAAGTGAGAATACTAAAAATCACTACTGTCCCGTAAAGTTCCAGGTTCAAAACAAAAGAGTTAGGTAAAATTACGAGTTAAAGTTTAATGCTCAAACTAACAACAAAACATTCAGGACTCATAAGGATAATGTAATGGCAAAAAACAGGTTAAATATATGGTTAACTGCAATAGCCTCTATTAACACGAAATTAGCAAGAGTAAATTTACCTAAGTCAGCCCTGATAAAATGAAAATACACTGGGTAATGCTCAGTTAATGCAAGATAAATTATTACAGATACAAACTATAATGAACAATGGCTAACAATAAGAACCTTTACATGAATTACAAAAAAAACTCATTAGGCCTACAAATCAACACCTTATGCTATACAGTACAAGGAAAAAATGCAATAACAGTTATACTCAAATTACACAGCTGCTAGATGGTTGGAGACTTCCGGAGCACTCACAACAATAACTGTACAGGGGAGGACAGAGATGTGAACAAAATGAGGAGTAGATCTAAGTGGCAATGATGCAGAGACTGAGCTCATTATATAGGGGCCAGCAGAGCTTGATACAACTTGTAAGAAGGACGCGCAAATGAAGCCATGGGGACAAAGAGTTGACAATCCCGCACTGAACAACAGAAAGGACGACTTACTCTACTATAACGGTAGAAGGAGGGGACTGAGGCAGAACACGCTGGTGATCAAACAGGCAGCACACTGTACGTTAGAATTACACAAAGGATGATGAAATCATAGGCTATGTAACAATATATATATATATATATATATATATATATATATATATATATATATATATATATATATACATATATATATATATATATATATATATATATATATACATATATGTATATATATATATATATATATATATATATATATATATATATATATATATATATATATATATATATATATATATATATATATATCTCTCATTTGTCTAAGCCCCGGTCTCGAAAGAGAGCCCCACTATACGCTAAGCGTTACGAGACGGGAAGCCGAACCTAAAACACCTAGCATTACAATATATATATATATATATATATATATATATATATATATATATATATATATATATATATATATATATATACGAGACGGGAAGCCGAACCTAAAACACCTAGCATTACAATATATATATATATATATATATATATATATATATATATATATATATATATATATATATATATATATATATTGTAATGCTAGGTGTTTTAGGTTCGGCTTCCCGTCTCGTAACGCCTAGCGTATAGTGGGGCTCTCTTTCGAGACCGGGGCTTAGACAAATGAGAGAGGCAGGACACAAAAACTACAGGCAACAACCTTACACGTGTATTACTTAGTTGGACAGGGGATCGAGTAGATGTTACAGGCACAAGTACACTGGACGATCACAACCTCTTATGTCTAAATATGTTTAGATAGCAGTATGACGCAGGATACTGTTTTGGGTCATAGTGAATAGCACTTGAGACAGAGTGTCCTTGATTAGGGGAAGTCTAGCTTTTCTATGCTTTTGAAGTTACTTAGGTTATTCCTCACTGGGGAGTGTTACTTATGGCACTGTGTTCTGATTGTGGTCTTAGTATTATGAGATATTTTTGGATGGTCGCGTATTTACCTCGTTAGACTCGACTCGTACTGGGTGGCCGTATTTGGATTTAAACTGTTACTGTCACTCACTCCACCACTTTGGTATTATCATTGATTCTTATCGGAGGGGTAGCTCACTGTTCCGTCACTTATACCCTTTGGTCACATACACTGTTCACTGTATTTATTGTTCACTCCACCACTTTGGTATTATCAATGACTTCCATTAGAGGGTTAGTTCACTATTCCGCCTTTGCATCATTTGAACACTGACGCTGCACTATTGTAGTCATTCCGATTGAATCTGGTGCCTTGGCGGTCAGGTACATAGGCGGAGGGGCGGCACAGCTCTGCTACTGACAGGGCCGGGCACCACCAGGGGCCTCTGTACCTAGAGGCCACCAGATCACGTGCAGGGGCATCCGTTCTCGTCCAGGGCTGTGGGTGGCGAAGGGTCCTGCGCTCTCAGGGCTGGGGACAGGAGTGCAGCCCTCAGGCCTGGGGCCGAACAATTGCCTGAATCGGTCGTTCAGGCTCCTGATGGAGGATGAGGACCTTGGCCGTCGAGGTGTGGGGAGTTCCCGCCCAGGAGTTCTGGGGGCGGTCTGGGGTTCCCGAGGGCTCCGGTCCCCGGGGCTTGAAGGAACCGACAGGAAGGGGCTGTAGCACCGGTCTGCATCAGGGTCCGTCAGGTGGGTCTCCTCCAGAGCCAGTTGGAGACTACGGGGCCTCTCCAATACTCCTCTAGGCCTGAGACTCCCTCTGTGTTGGGGGTCAGGGAACAGGTGTCAGTTCCAGGTGGAGGAGCAGCTACAGGCCATCTCCTGCCGTAAGGCCCGGCTACTGGCCGTGGCTTCCTGGGGATGCGGCTACAGGCCATCACCAAGGCCTGGTTACTGGCCGTGGCCTGGGAGAGTGGGTGGCTGCCAGCAGTCCCAAAGGCACCTTCAGAGCAGCTACAGGCCATCTCCTGACGAAGGCAGGAGCGGCTACAGGCCATCTCCTGATTACCCTCAGAGCAGCTACAGGCCGTCTCCTTCAGGAGGGGCGAGCAGCTACAAGCTGTCTCAGGGGGAACACCTTCTGAGTGGCTACAGGCCGTCTCCTGACAAAGGCGGGAGTGGCTACAGGCCGTCTCCTCGTTACCCTCAGAGCGGCTACAGGCTGTCTCCTTCAGAAGGGGTGAGCGGCTACAGGCCATATCAGGGGGAACACCCTTGGAGCAGCTACAGGCCGTCTCCTGACGAAGGCGGAAGCAGCTCCAGGCCATCTCCTTCAGGAGGGGGTTTGAGCAGCTACAGGCCGTCTCAGGAAGAACACCTTCGGAGTGACTACAGGCCGTCTCCTGATGAAGGCGGGAGCGGCTACAGGCTGTCTCCTTAGCAAGGGGCAAGTGGCTACAGTCCATCTCAAGAAAGACACCTTCAACGCGGCTACAGACCATCTCCTGACAAAGGCAGGAGCGGCTATATGCCATCTCCTTGAAAGCCTCAGAGTGGCTACAGGCCGTCTCCTTAACGAGGGGTGAGCAGCTGCAGGCCGTCTCTGAGGTGCTGGAAGGAGCTGGATAGGCAGCTCCACCCCTTAGCTGGTTGGTGAAGGTTCACCCGAAAGGTAGTCTGGTATTTCTGCTATGGTGGCGGCGGGCGAGCTCTGGGTCATAGGGGTGCGCAGCCCAGGCTGACTTGTGCCATTGTTGCTCCGAGTCCTGACGCACTGTCGTTGCTCCTCTGTGGGCTCCTTGTGGGGGTGTCTGGGCATTCTCGAGGGCACTATATTGCATTATATATATATATATATATATATATATATATATATATATATATATATATATATATATATATATATATAGATATATATATTTATATATATATATCATATATATATATATATATATATATATATATATATATATATATATATCATCTCATCTCATCAGCCGTTTGAGTGGACCAGCCTATCCCGACTGAAGTCAGGACGATACAGCCAATGTATCTCTACCAGGTGGCTTAGACTGTCTGGTAGAGATTGTATGTACGGTGAGAAGTGCTTGTAAGTGTAACTGTAGTGTTGGAGTGGCTTTGGATGTGTGTGTAGTCTTTGAACCAAGTGTAATCAGCCTGCGCAAGCCGACTGGGTGCAAGCATACTTTATAGTATGTGACACTGGTTCAACCACAGCACCCCTTGTGTCCCCCAAGCAGTGCATGGCCAGAAGAATGCTCCCAAAGTTTATTTCCTCTGGCAGGGCGTGAACCCTCGTTCTTCAGTGTACAAAAACGCACACTTTCCCACTGTACCACAGAGGCTCCATATATATATATATATATATATATATATATATATATATATGTATATATATATAAATATATATATATAAATATATATATATATATATATATATATATATATATATATATATATATATATATATATATACATATATATATATACATACATATATATATATATATATATATATATATATATATACATGTATATATATATATATATCTATATATATATATATACATGTATATATACAGTGGTGGCCAGCGCAAACGAAGAAGGACCTTGCACAAGCGCAAAGCGCAATCCACAGTTCACTACCTTGAGCAAATGCAAATGTGCAATCTGACAAATATTTAGCTTGCGCAATGTCCCAAAGCGCAAGCGCAAACCATTTGCATATATTTTGGGAATTACTGGAAAATATTGAGATATTTAAATAAAACAGCATACCAACTTACTTTTATTTATTATTATTTTCTATTATTTGATATTTGCGCAAGTGCACAATTTAATATTTATATTTAACTTGTGCAATGTCGCAAAGTGCTAGCGCAAATCATTTGCATATATTTGTGGGAATTACTGTAAAATAAATATTGGTATTGATGTAGTGCTACCTACTTCTTCCTTACCCTTTATCATTCTTTTTCTGTGCCTGCCCTCCTCTCTTCCTATTTCTCCCATCTTTCCTGTCACTACTTATTGCTTTTTAAAATGCCCGCCGCCGGACCTTCCACCCCACCACCGGGCCACCACCACCCCACCACCCCAGGAAGGGACAATGGGGGGGCTAATGACCCAGGGCAAAAGGGTCACCCAACCACCACTGACCTGTGCCCCTTCTCCCCGCAACTGCCCCGACGCCAGGTGAGCCTGGATCCGAGACAACCTCACCGGTGGGCTAACCATCGACAGCAGTGGGGTGGGACTGATAAAAAGTCAGTCCCTAGTAGCTTTTTGGCGACGGCCATAGTTACACCCCTCAAGGGCATGAGGCCCTTTGGTGAGCCACGAGGTGTCCCCACCTCTGCCACAGTGAGCCACGAGGGAGCAATACCCTCTGCCACACCAATAGTGAGCCACGAGGGGCTAGTACCCTCTGCCTCAGTGAGCCACGAGGGAGAAATACCCTCTGCCACAAACAGGGCAGGAGGCCCAATAGTGAGCCACGAGGGGCCAGTACTCTCTGCCACAGTGAGCCACGAGGGAACACCACCCTCTGCCACACACCCAATAGTGAGCCACGAGGGGCCAGTACCCTCTGCCACAGTGAGCCACGAGGGAGAAATACCCTCTGCCACAAACAGGGCAGGAGGCCCAATAGTGAGCCACGAGGGGCCAGTACCCTCTGCCACAGTGAGCCACAAGGGAGAAATACCCTCTGCCACATACAGGGCAGGAGGCCCAATAGTGAGCTATGAGGGGCCAGTACCCTCTGCCACCCCAAGAGTAAGAGTCCCTAGTAGAAAGCAAAAAGTGGGTCCCAAGGTAAAACAACCTGGAGCCACGGCTGTGACAGAGACAGGAGAGTCGCCTCCGTGCTGCCCTCCCTGTATATAAGAGAGAACACGGTCTCCGTGTACACTCTACCTTCAGCATCCCCCCGTGGGAATAGCTGGACACCACTCGGGAGAGTTGCCCCGAAGGTGTCAAAGGAGCGGAGGCAAAGTCCCAGTCCGGACCTGCCTCCTACTCCTGGGAAATTCTTGTCTTCTCCAGGCACCAGCAGGAGACGAGGCCGCAACCCAACCCTGATGGCGTGTCCCCTGCCAGACCTCCGCAGCCCCAGGACCCCCAGGCGAGCACAGCAGCCTACCAGCGTGAGTAACGCTGACCCCCTCACACCACGGAGCCTCCGACGCCAGACCCGCCTCCTCCAACTGTTTGGCCCCAGCCCCAAGGGCCACCATCCCAGGTCGAGGCCCCAAACAGGTGGGCCTCCCTGCACCACACCGACGAGACCCTGAGCTGAGGGTCTACCCCAGGTCGAGGCCCCAGATAGGAGGGCCTCCCTGCAACTCACCAACGGACCGGACCCGGGTAGTGTCTCCCGTGCGGGTAGTGCGTCGCCCACCATGGGTAGAGTCCCCTGTGGTCCTCCCCCTTGACCAGAGTGACAGAGTGAATTAACCCAGGAAAAACGGGTAGATCAGTGACGCCCCCTTCGACCCATATATACCCGAGAAAGAGGAACAGGAACAGTGACAGAATGACATAGTGTGATCCAGAGGAAGTCAACAGATATGTGTTATTAATCCCAATAAACTCACATGCCCCTTAAGAGAAAGTAATTCAACAATAGTAAGTAAAGTGTTGCCCTCCTCCCAGAATAGAGGAGTTTCCCCGTCAGTGTGAACGGCAGTCGGGTGCGTGGGAAACCTGAAACCCCAAGGAGAGTGTTGCCGCGCCTAGTTAACCGAGTCGAGTGTCATGATCCACACCCTGCCTTTCTTATAGTAATACTCCTCCCCTAGACTCTTAATCTTGTGCATTCCTTTTACTACTGTGAGTATAGATATTTTGGGCTTTAGTGAAAGACAATCACCCTCACTTATAGAACCACAAGCCATTGTTATATGTGATCATATTGTGTGTTGAGTACAATGGTATCCCGTGTCATCCTAACATAACTCTGTGTCTCTGTATCCTATATCCTAAATATCACTCTGTATCATATTGTAACTGTTTTAAAATTAAGGTAATAGATGTGTTAAGGTATACTGCCTAGTTTTTATGTCCTGTTCCTTTGTTGGTGCTTTACTTCCGGTCCGGAAAGAGGACCCCGCTCAGTCGCTAGTGTTTTTAGGGCGAGGAGTTGACCTAAAAACACTCAGCATAACACTGGTGGCAAGAGGTGGTTCTGGATCCGAGTAAAAGCACGGAGGAACATAAAAGGAAACTTGCACAATGGCAGCCAAACCGCACATTCAATTACCAAAATTCAACCCGGACCAATGTGACATTGATGTATATTTGGATATTATCAAACCCCTCTTAGACATAGGGTTTGACTCGGATAAGGAGAAAATTGCGATCATATTACCTAACCTGGGAAAAATTATCACCAATGTCGCACCAAAAGTAGTCCCAGAACTGTCATGGGACCAGTTCACACAAATAGTGAAACAGGCTTTTATGCCTTGTATGGGCAGAGTTGTCGCTCTTTCACAGCTCGACGCCCTCACCTACGACGGTAACTTGGACGACACTTTCATCTAGGCTTGGCGCCTCGTCAGCGCCGCTTATCTCGAGGCAGAAATGAATACTTGGGATACTCATACATTCAACGCTCTGCTGAGGATTCTCCCTAGTACAGTCAGGGAGCACTTCTCCATTTATGATCCCTCAGGAAACATGGATCAGGACCTGCAACTCGTCAGACGTCTCCTCGCCGCCCATCCCACACCACAACCCCTTCACGCAGTAACAAGATTTCCCACAAATCACAACTCCCCACCAAAACCAAAGCCACCGCCTCACCAGCCGCCTACAGAGCCGCCTCCCACAGTACCCAGGGCTTACCCACAAAAGAAGCGCCCTAACCCCAGGGAACAAGGCAATCTAATTACCATAAACCCTTGGGAGTTCATGGCTTGCAGTCGCATCTGCCCCCTTCATGACATAAGGGAGCAACTCAAGGTGAGCAGGTGCAAAAATCCCCAACAAGGGCATAGAAAAGTCTCCTCCCTTGACGCCGCCGCCCAGGAGGACGACGTACCACCACTGCTCTACCAAGGACTGGACGACGACAAGCACAACGATCTCACTCATCCTCAGCAGATGGATTTTTAGGCCCGCCCCCGCACCTCCCCACGGTGGCGGGGGCCACCTCACATAACTACAGACCCCCAGTCTACAACAAGATTTGGCTGAACAGGGTCAAGGCAAGATTACTGGTGGATACGGGAGCAGGCAGGTCTTGCCTCTACTCCCATTTTGACTCCCGCCACATCTCAGCATTCGGCCCACTCCTCCCCACTTCAGCCAACCTCATAGACGCGGGGGACGGCCCCCTACCCATCCATGGGGAAACCCGGGCCCTACAAGCCACCACTCACCAACGAGTCTCCACCAACCACCCATTCATCATATTTGATTCTTCATGTAGTCAATATGATGGATACCTCGGCCTGGACCTCCTTCAGAAACTCCACGCGACCACTGATTGTTATCAGCGTCGCCTCCGCTTTGGTCCAGCCCACCCTAACCAAGCATCCACCAACAAGGAAAAAAAAAAAAGAAAGAAAAACAACACCACCACCCCCACACCACCCACACACACACCACCCTACAGCACTCACCCTCCCCAACCCACCTGTACATGTAACCCCACCCCAACCTCACTAAATGCCTCACTTCATCCCCCTCCAACCCCATCCCCCATTCCACCCTTGCTACCCCAAACTCCCTCATTCCCTGCCACTATTTTTCCACCATTACCATCCCACCTCACCACAAAGCGTGGGTCACACTCACCAGACCCTCAGGCACATCAGTCCTTTTCTCAACGTCCATCCCCACCGGACCCCTATCATCCTGTTTAGTTTTCCCTACTTTCCTTCCCCCCCACGCCCGCCAAATCCATATCGCGAATCTCGCCACAACACCATTAACTCTGCCTCGAGGACTCATCATTGGTGATACAGAAGAGGCAGAACCATGCTCAACACCACTCCCTAGTCACCCCATTCTCCCCAACATACCACCACATCTATCCCCTTCCCAATCAAACAGCCTCCACCAACTACTCCTGGACTTTCAGGACTTATTCTCCGCCGGCCCGACCGATCTTGGCCATACCACCTATCTCAGCCACGAGATTCATACTACCGGACCTCCCATTCGCCAACCATCTCGCCGAAAAAAAATCCAAACAGCGGGCAGAAGAAGACCAGCAGGTCCAGGAAATGTTCGATGCCGGTGTCATCTCAAACTCCACTAGCCCATGGTCCTCACCTGTAGTACTCTTGCGGAAAAAGGACGGAACCATGCGTTTCTGCGTCGATTACCGCAGAGTGAACGACGTTACCATCAAAGACGCTACACCACTACCCAGGATCAATGACTCCCTAGACTCCCTCCACGGATCGACATGGTTCTCTACCCTAGACCTGCAATCAGGCTACGGGCAGGTTCCAGTCCATCCCGACGACAAACACAAAACCGCCTTCTCAACATCAAACGGGAAGCACTACGAATTCAACGTCCTTCCCTTCGGACTCTGCAACGCCCCTGCCACGTTCTCCCGCCTCATGGAATCTGTGCTGAGTGGACTCACCAGGGAAACCTGTTTGGCTTATCTCTGTGATGTAATAGTTTTCAGCCACACCTGGGCCGACCACCTCCACCGCCTCAAACAGGTATTCCAGCATATACGCCAGGCCGGGCTCAAGCTAAAACCCACAAAATGTGTTCTAGCTGAACAATCAGTCTCCTTCCTCGGACACCTGATCAATGCAGAGGGCATCTCTCCCGACCCCGAGAAGCTACGTGCAATCGCCGACATCCCCCCACCCCGCGATGTGCATGAAACCAGAGCCTTCCTAGGATTAACCTCCTATCACCGGCGTTTCATGAAAGGTTTTGCGAACATCGCCAAACCCTTGCACGACCTTACAAAAAAAGGAGAACCTTTCGTCTGGACAGAACCCCGAAACAATGCATTCATCACCCTCAAAGCCAAACTCACCTCCGGCCCAGTCGTCGCCTTCCCAGACTACAACCTGCCGTTCCGCCTGCATACCGACGTCTCACTCCACGCCATAGGGGCGGTCCTTGCACAAGTCCAAGACGGCCGCGAGCACATCATCGCTTGTGCTAGCCGCACCTTAAACTCTGCGGAAAGGAATTACACGGCCACCAAACGTGAATGCCTAGGAATTATCTGGTCACTCGAGTACTTCCGCTCGTACATCTCAGGCACCCATGTGATTGTCATTACTGATCACCAGTCCCTACAGTGGTTGCGCCAATCCAACACCACAAACGCACAGCTCATAAGATGGCGAGAAACTCTCGAGGAATACGACTTTGAAATATCGTATCGTCCAGGCAAGCTCCACACGAACGCCGACGCCCTATCACGATTACCCATCAACGCCATCTCAGCAGAACCAGACCTTATCAAAATGTGGCGTGATAAGCAACGCCCTACCTGGATCCCGCCAAACATTTTCAGCAAACTCCACCTGCACGGCGAACACCTGTTCGACCCCAACGGCCACATCGTCCTAAGCCCCACCACCGCCCATGACACCATGCTGCACCTTCACGCCAACAATGGCATTCACCTGGGCACTAAGAAACTCACTCGAGTGTTCAATGACATGTATTGGACACCGAACCCCACCACCATCGCCAAGGACATTATACAATCCTGCCGTGCGTGTGCTTTAGAAAAAGATATCACCCGCACAGCAGGCCCATCCGGAAAACTAACAGCAACAAAACCCTGGCAACTACTTTCCCTCGACGTCGTCGGACCCCTCACGCCCAAAGCGGGATATAAATATATAATCACCTTCATTGACGTCTATTCCAAATTCATAATAGCATGCCCCGCAAAAGATCACAGTGCAGTGTCCGTCGCAGATGCTCTAACCCGCCACGTATTCCCATACTTTGGCATTCCCCAGGCCTTACACTCCGACAATGCACCAGAATTCACAGGAAAAGTCTGGCAAGAATTAGCAAAAATATTCGGGTTCCACATCTCCCACTCATCCCCCTACTGGCCCCGAGGCAACAGCATCTGTGAAAGAAGTCATCGATCCCTCCTCAATCAGGTCCGCACTCGCATCATGCAAACAGGGAATGAAGATTGGCCTGCTCATGTCAAAATTGTTCAATGGGGCCTAAACACATGCCCACAAGAATACGGCATAACACCACATGAGTGAGTATTCGGGGAAACCCCGCTCCTCCTCCCACTCCGCCACCACCTCCAGCCACCCACTCCGCCCTCCACTACAGACCCTCTCCACCACCTCAAACGCCGCCTCCACCACCTGCAAACACAACAGGATCTTACGCCCGACACCAACCACACCAACCCCTACAAACCTGGCCAATCCGTTGTCGTGGCACACCTCCCTACCCCAAATAAGATCTCACCCCGATTCATCGGACCCTTCACCATAACCCAAGTTCCCAACCCTTATCAATAATCATCAATCAGCAAGGCCAACAACGCACGTATCGGAATCGCCATGTGCGACCCTTCCACCCACCCAACAATGACCACCCCCACACCCACGTGCCCCGCACCTCTGCCCGACCACCTGGCCACACCGACACTTCCGAGAATTACCCCCCAAACTCCTACTCCTACTACTTCTCACCCCCACCCAGCACCTCACCTACAACCACACCACCCCCCATCACACCTGATCCTGACTCACCGCATCCACCGCCCCCATCGCTACCCCCACCCAGCACCACCACCCACTCACTGCCTCCCATCCCTCTCTCTACCACCCATCCCCATACCACCCCCCACACAACGTCGCCTCCACCACCTGCCTCACTACCGCCGCCCCAAGCCACTACCTCCTCACACAGCACTCCTCAACCCCCTGCCACCTGCACCCGCACCACGCCCATACCTACCCCATCAAACACTCCCCCCCTCCCCTGCGACCATACCCACTATACCCGCCACACTGCACTGCCACCCACCTCACCCCCCAACAGCCGCACACCCTCACCACCACCACGTGCACAACTGCCCTCACCATCCACACCCACACTCACCACCACCACTACCAGGTCTGGTCGCCTCTCACGCCCACGATCCAGATACACCCCAACACCACCCCCCAGTGAACGCCTAGCCCGCCACCCACCACCACAAACCCCCCCTCCCCCAGACACCTCCCCCATCACCCTCCCTCTCCACCAAGCACGATGGAAAACCCCCAAATCCCAATTCCCTAAAGTGAAATCCTCCACCCACAGACCCATTCCCCATAAAAGCACCTACCCACCAACACTCGCCAGCATTCAGCTACTGCCTTCACACTAGACACCAGCCACCAAGATGAGGATCACCTGAGTCCACTGGCTACCCTACAACCAGCCACCCATCAAGATCCAACAGACGCCCCAGCTTCTTCGCCGCCTACGCCACACAAACCACCCATCCTCCATCCGCCTCTTTTTCAACCCAGCCCAAGAACCAAACACCATGACCAACCACTGGATAAACCTCCTGCAACACATCACCCCAATCAACAAGACGTTCACTACCACCACCTACCACCTGCAGTCACGGGGTCGTGACTTTTTCACAGACGACGGTGGTAAAATGCCCGCCGCCCGACCTTCCACCCCACCACCGGGCCACCACCATTCCACCACCCCAGGAAGGGACAACGGGGGGGCTAATGACCCAGGGCAAGAGGGTCACCCAACCACCATTGACCTGTGCCCCTTCTCCCTGCAACTGCCCCGACGCCAGGTGAGCCTGGATCAGAGACAACCTCACAGGCGGGCTAACCATCGACAGCAGTGGGGTGGGACTGATAAAAAGTCAGTCCCTAGTAGCTGTTTGGCGACGGCCATAGTTACACCCCTCAAGGGCAGGAGGCCCTTTGGTGAGCCACGAGGTGTCCCCACCTCTGCCACAGTGAGCCACGAGGGAGCAATACCCTCTGCCACACCAATAGTGAGCCACGAGGGGCTAGTACCCTCTGCCACAGTGAGCCACGAGGGAGAAATACCCTCTGCCACAAACAGGGCAGGAGGCCCAATAGTGAGCCACGAGGGGCCAGTACCCTCTGCCACAGTGAGCCACGAGGGAACACCACCCTCTGCCACACACCCAACAGTGAGCCATGAGGGGCCAGTACCCTCTGCCACAGTGAGCCACGAGGGAACACCACCCTCTGCCACACACCCAATAGTGAGCCATGAGGGGCCAGTACCCTTTGCCACAGTGAGCCACGAGGGAGAAATACCCTCTGCCACATACAGGGCAGGAGGCCCAATAGTGAGCTACGAGGGGCCAGTACCCTCTGCCACCCCAAGCGTAAGAGTCCCTAGTAGAAAGCAAAAAGTGGGTCCCAGGGTAAAACAACCTGGAGCCACGGCTGTGACAGAGACAGGAGAGAGAGTCGCCTCAGTGCTGCCCTCCCTGTATATAAGAGAGAACACGGTCTCTGTGTGCACTCAACCTTCAGCATTCCCCTGTGGGAATAGCTGGACACCACTCGGGAGAGTTGCCCCGAAGGTGTCACCGGAGCAGAGGCATTCTTGTCTTGTCCAGGCACCAGCAGGAGACGAGGCCGCAGCCCAACCCTGACGGTGCGTCCCCTGCCAGACCTCCGCAGCCCCAGGACCCCCAGGCGAGCACAGCAGCCTACCAGCGTGAGTAACACTGACCCCCTCACACCACGGAGCCTCCGACGCCAGACCCGCCTCCTCCAACTGTTTGGCCCCAGCCTCGAGGGCCTCCATCCCAGGTCGAGGCCCCAAACAGGCGGGCCTCCCTGCACCACACCGACGAGACCCTGAGCTGAGGGTCTAACCCAGGTCGAGGCCCCAGATAGGAGGGTCTCCCTGCAACTCACCGACGGACCGGACCCGGGTAGTGCGTCGCCCGCCACGGGTAGAGTCCCCTGTGGTCCTCCCCCTCGACCAGAGTGACAGAGTGAATTAACCCAGGAAAAACGGGTAGATCAGTGACGCCCCCTTCGACCTATATATACCCGAGAAAGAGGAACAGGAACAGTGACAGAGTGACATAGTGCGATCCAGAGGAAGTCAACAGATATGTGTTATTAATCCCAATAAACTCACATGCCCCTTAAGAGAAAGTAATTCAACAGTAGTAAGTAAAGTGTTGCCCCCCTCCCAGAACAGAGGAGTTTCCCCGTCAGTGTGAACGGCAGTCGGGTGCGCGGGAAACCTGAAACCCCAAGGAGGGCGTCGCCGCGTCTAGTTAACTGAGTCGAATGTCATGATCCGCACCCTGCCTTTCTTATAGTAATACTCCTCCCCTAGACTATTAATCTTGTGTATTCCTTTGACTACTGTGAGTATAGATATTTTGGGCTTTAGTGAAAGACAATCACCCCCACTTATAGAACCACAAGCCATTGTTATATGTGTTCATATTGTGTGTTGAGTACAATGGTATTCCATGTCATCCTAACATAACTCTGTGTCTCTGTATCCTATATCCTAAATATCACTCTGTATCATATTGTCACGGTTTTAGAATTAAGGTAATAGATGTGTTAAGGTATACTGCTTAGTTTTTATGTCCTGTTCCTTTGTTGGTGCTTTACTTCCGGTCCGGAAAGAGGACCCCGCTCAGTCGCTAGTGTTTTTAGGGCGAGGAGTCGACCTAAAAACACTCAGCATAACTCTTTTCTTTCCGTTACAGGTGGCTTTACATTGAGTGACAAGCCAAATGGTTTCCTGTAAGCCAAGAAACCATTTACAACACGGGTGGTAACCATATAACCAAACCACATGTGCTCCCTACGTGTCAAGTGGGTTGGTGGAGGGTTAGTGCCCCTCCCTGTAAAACAAATAACTCAGAGTCAAATGGCCACCCCGTAAGGGATTATGGCGTCTGGCAATAGATATAGATAAATAAATTACTAAATTAGCAACCTGCCCACCACCCGCGGTGACTGAGGTACAGTAGATCATTGTCCGGGAAAAACAGCCTATATTTACCAAGGCATTGGCAAAGATCACGTGATTACTATATCATCAACACTCTCTCTCTCTCTCTCTCTCTCCAACAGAGGAGGGAGGGAATGGAGAATAAGAGAGAGAGGAGGGAAGGAATGGAGAATAAGAGAGGGAAGAGGGACGAAGTTTATGCCTTATCTCCACACTCAAATTCGGCTATATTCTTAAAAATAATTCCTTCCCTAAACTTTTCCTTCCCTTCGAAGGATTTTTCTTTCCCTTCAGTATGCGTAAAGATTTCCTTGGAAGGGAAGGAAAAATGTTCAGGTTGGCAGCCCTGTTAAACTAAAATGACCCATCCTGCTGATATTTGGTATGATGGAGAGTTAAATTTATAAATTAATACATCAAAACACGCACATCTCATGCTGGATAATGAAAGCACAGCACATTTGAGACGTGGGAGGTTGCCACCAGGTCTATACTGTTGGTTTGTATTCAGCCATAAATGCCATTCTGGCCAACACTGCAGCGGTGTTCACTCCTCAAGACAATATTTTGATAATAAATTATATTCGAGTGTTATCCTGTGTTTTTAAGGTGACTTCTCGTCGTAAAAACACTAGCTACTGAAGCGGGGTCCTCTTTCTAACCGGAAGTAAGGCACCAACAAAGGAACAGGACATAAAAATCAGGCAGTATACCTTGACACATCTATTACCTTAATTCTAATCGTAACAACACACGTAGTGTTATGCTGAGTGTTTTTAGGCCGACTCCTCGTACTAGAAACACTAGCTACTGAGCGGGGTCCTCTTTCCGGACCGGAAGTAAAGCACCAACAAAGGAACAGGACATAAAAAATAGGCAGTCCACCTTTAACACATCTATTACCTTAATTCTAACACCGTGACAATATGACATAGAATGATATTCTTGACAGGGGATACAAATATACAAAGTTACGTTAAGATAGCACGGGATGTTCACACACACTGTAATTACACTTTACAATGGGTTAGGGTTCTATAAGTGGATGGGACTGTCTTTCATTAAAGTCCAAAAGGTCTTAGTTCACTGGTACAAGAGGGGTATATAGGCTTAATGGTCCAGGGGAGGAATATTACTATAAAAGAACAGGGGGAGCAGATCACTACAATCGACTGGTTGGGCTCAGCGCGGTGACTCTCGCCCGTGTGTACACTAGTAAGGGGGAGCTCCTCTATTCTGGGCTGGGGGAACAACACTAGATTTACGGGCCCAGAATTATAGTCTTTAGTAAAGGGGAAGTAATCACGGGCACTTATAGATGGGATCCCTCTTATTCACTCTGTCACTGTATCACTGTCCCTGTTTCACTTTCTCGGATGTAGGAGGGAATGTCACTAATCTTGCCCGATTTTCTGGGGCGATATCACTCTGTCACTGTAAGGGGACCTCCGGGAGCTCTACCCGTGGCGGGAATCACCGTACCCGCTGGGGGGAGACTCGACCCGGGTCCGATCCACTGAGGCGTTGCAGGGAGACCCTCTTGCCTGGGGTCTCGACCTGTTGTAGACCCTCCTCTCTGGTCCCGTCGTCACGGTGCAGGGAGACCCTCTTGCCTGGGGTCTCGACCTGTTGTAGACCCTCTTCTCAGGGTCTCGTCGTTGTGGTGCAGGGAGGCCCGTCTATGTGGGGCCTCGACCTGGTGTGGTGGCCCTCAGGACTGGAGCCAAACAGGTGGAGAAGTCGTGTCTGGCGTCGGAGGTTCTGAGGCAGGAGGTGGACAGCGTTGGTAGGCTGCTGGGCTCGCCTGGGGGTCTGGGGACTGTGGAGGTCTGTCAGGGGACGCGCCGTCAGGTGTGGGCTCCGGCCTCGTCTTCTGCTGGTGCCTGGGGGAGACAAGAATCTCCTGGGAGTGGGAGGTAGGTCCCGACTGGGACTGGATCTTTGCTTGGGGGACACCTTCGGGGCAACTCTCCCAGGTGGTGTCCAGCTACTCCTGCAGGAGTTGGCTGAATATAGAGGACACATGGAGGCCGTGTTCTCTCTCTTACACAGGGAGGGTAGCACAGAGGCGACTCTCTCTCTTGTCTCTGACACAGCCGTGGCGCCAGGTCGATCGGCCCTGGGACCCACTTTTGGCTTTATACAAGGGGCTCTTACCCTTGGGGTGGCTAGGGGTGTTGGCCCCTTATAGTTCACTAGTGGGCCTCCTGCCCTGTTTGTGATAGAGGGTATTACTCCCTCACAGTTCACTAAAGGACCTCCTGTCCTGGTAGTGGCAGAGGGTATTTCTCCCTCGTGGCTCACTGTGGCAGAGGGTACTGGCCCTCGTGGCTCACCAGAGTAGTGGCAGAGGGTGGTGTTCCCTCGGGGCTCACTGTGGCAGAGGGTACTAGCCCCTCATGGCTCACCAGAGTAGTGGCAGAGGGTGGTGTTCCCTCGTGGCTCACTGTGGCAGAGGTGCGAACACCTCGTGGCACACCAAGGGACCTCCTGCGCTTCTGGGGTGAAGCTGTGGTCGTCACCACAATACTACTAGGGACTGATTTTATATCAGTCCCACCCCACTGCTGTCGATGGTCAACCCGCCGTGTAAGTTGTTGCGGATCTAGGTTCACCTGGCGTTGGGGCAGTTGCGGGAAGAAGGGGCACAGGTCAGTGGTGGTTGGATGACCCTTTTGCCCTGGGTCATTAACCTGTCCATTATCTCCTCCTCGGGTGGTGGGGTGGTGGTGGCCCGGTGGTGGTGTGGGGGGTGGCGGGGCGGAAGGTCCGGCCGCGGGCATTTTACCACCATCGCTCATGAAAAAGTCACGACCCCGTGACTGCAGGTGGTAGGTGATGGTGGTGAATGTCTTGTTGACTGGGGTGAGGTGCTGCAGGAGTCTGATCCAGTGGTTGGTCATCGTGTTCGGTTCCTGGGCTGGGTTGAAGAAGAGGCGGATGGAGGATGGGCGGTTTGTGCGGCGTAGGCAGCGAAGAAGCTGGGGCGTCTGTCGGATTCTGATGGGCGGCTGGCTGTAAGGTAGCCACTGGACGCGGGTGATTCTCATGCTGGTGGTTGGTGCTTGGTGAGGCGGCCATAGCTGAATGCTGGCGAGGGTTGGCGGGTAGGTGCTTTTATGGGGGATGGGTCTGTGGGTGGGGGATTTGACTTTGGGGAATTGGGACTTGGGATTTTTCCATCGTGCTTGGTGGAGAGGGAGAGTGATAGGGGAGGTGTTTGGGGTAGGGGGGTTTTGTGGTTGTGGGTGGTGGGCTGGTTGATTACTAGGGGGTGGTGTTGGTGTGTATCTGGGTGGTGGGCATGAAAGGTGGCCTGATCTGGTAGTGGTCGTGGTGAGTGTGGGTGTGGGTGGTTGAGCACATGGTGGTGGTGAGGGTGTGCAGGTGTTGGGGGGTGAGGTGGGTGGCAGTGCAGTGTGGCGGGTATAGTGAGCATGGTCGCTGGGTAAGGCGGGCGCGTTTGCTTGGGTGGTTCTGGGCGTGGTGCGGGCGCAGGTGGGCGAAGGTTGAGGAGTGTGGTTTGAGGAGGTAGTGGTTTGGGGTGGCGATGGAGAGGCAGGGGATGGAGGGGGCGTGGTGTGGGGGGTGGTGTGGGAATGGGTGATGGGGGGTGGTGTGGGAGTTGTTGAGTATGTGGTGGTGCTGGGTGGGGGTGGTGATGAGGGCGGCGGTTGAGGTGAGTCAGGATCCGGGGTGGTGGGAGGTGGTGTGGTTGTAGGTGAGGTGCTGGGTGGGGGTGAGAAGTAGTAGGCGTACGAGTGTGGGGGGTAATTCCCGGAAATGTCGTCGTGGCCAGGTGGTCAGGCAGAAGTGCTGGGCGCGCGGGTGCGGGGGTGGTCATTGTTGGGTGGGTGGAAAGGTCGCACGTGGTGGTTGCGATACGTGCGTTGCTGGCTGTGTTGATTGATGATCACTTGATACGGGTTGGGGACTTAGGTTATGGTGAAGGGTCCGTTGAATCGTGGTGCAATCTTATTTGGGGTAGGGAGTTGGGCGACGACAATGGATTGGCCAGGTTTGTAGGGGTTGGTGTGATTGGTGTCGGGTGTAAGGTCTTGTTGTGCTTGCAGGTGGTGGAGGCGACGTTTGAGATGGTGGAGAGGGTCGGTGGTGGAGGGTGGGGAGGGTGGCTGGAGGTGGTGGCGGAGCGGGAGGAGGAGCGGGGTTCCCCCGAATACTCGCTCGTGCGGTGTTATGCCGTCTTCTCGCGGGCATGTGTTTAGGCCCCATTGAACTATTTTGACGTGAACAGGCCAGTCTTCATTTCCTGTCTGCGTAATGCGAGTGCAGACTTGATTGAGGAGGGAGCGATGGCTTCTTTCACAGATGCTGTTGCCTTGTGGCCAGTAGGAGGATGAGTGGGAGATGTGGAATCCAAATATTTTAGCTAATTCTTGCCAGACTTTTCCGGTGAATTCTGGTGCATTGTCGGAGTGTAATGCCTGGGGAATGCCAAAGTATGGAAATACGTGGCGAGTCAGAGCATCAGCGACAGACACTGCACTGTGATCTTTAGCCGGACATGCTATAATGAATTTGGAATAGACGTCAACGAAGGTGATTATATATTTATATCCTGCTTTGGGGGTGAGTGGTCCGATGACGTCAAGGGATAGTAGTTGCCAGGGTTTTGTTGCCGTCAGTTTTCCGGATGGGCCTGGTGTGCGGGTGATATCTTTTCCTAACGCACAGGCCCGGCAGGATTGTACGATGTTTTTGGCGATGGTGGTGGGGTTCGGTGTCTAGTACATGTCGTTGAACACTTAGGTGAGTTTCTTGGTGCCTAGGTGGATACCGTTGTCGGCATGGAGGTGGAGCATGGTGTCGTGGGCGGTTGTGGGGCTCAGGACTATGTGGCCGTTAGGGTCAAACAAGTGTTCGCTGTGTAGGTGGAGCTTGCCGAAAATGTTCGGCAGAATCCAGGTAGGGCGTTGGTTTTCTTGCCACACCTTGATGAGGTCAGGTTCTGGTGAGATGGCATTGATGGGTAGTCTTGATAGGGCGTCAGCGTTCATGTGGAGCTTGCCTGGACGATACGATATTTCAAAATCGTATTCTTCTAAGGTTTTGCGCCATCTCATGAGTTGGGCGTTCGTGGTGTTGGATTGGCGCAACCACTGTAGGGACTGGTGATCCGTGATGATGATCACATGGGTGCCTGAGATGTATGAGCGAAAGTACTCAAGTGACCATATTATCCCTAGGCATTCACGTTTGGTGGCCGCGTAATTCTTTTCCGCCGAGTTCAGGGTGCGGCTGGCACAGGCGATGATGTGTTCGCGGCCGTCTTGTACTTGTGCAAGGACTGCCCCTATTGCGTGGAGTGAGACGTCTGTGTACAGGCGGAACGGTAGGTTGTAGTCTGGGAAGGCGACGACTGGGGCGGAGGTGAGTTTGGCTTTGAGGGTGGTGAATGCATTGTGCCGGGGTTCAGTCCAGACGAAGGGTTCTTCTTTTTTTGTAAGGTCGTGCAAGGGTTTGGCGATGTTCGCGGAACCTTTCATGAAACGTCGATAATAGGAGGTTAGTCCTAGGAAGGCCCTGGTTTCGTGCACATCGCGGGGTGGTGGAATGTCGGCGATTGCACGTAGCTTGTCGGAGTCGGGGGAGATGCCCTCTGCGTTGATCAGGTGTCCGAGGAAGGAGACTGATCTTTCAGCTAGAATGCATTTGGTTGGTTTTAGCTTAAGTCCAGCCTGTCGTATGCGCTGGAATACCTGCTTGAGGCGGTGGAGGTGGTCGGCCCAGGTATGGCTGAAAAAAATTACATCATCCAGGTAAGCTAAGCAGGTTTCCCAGGTGAGTCCACTCAGCACAGATTCCATCAGGTGGGAGAATGTAGCAGGGGCATTGCAGAGTCCGAAGGGAAGGACGTTGAATTCGTAGTGCTTCCCATTTGATGTTGAGAAGGCAGTTTTGTTTGTCGTCGGGGTGGACTGGAACCTGCCAATAGCCTGATTGCAGGTCTAAGGTAGAGAACCAGGTAGATCCATGTAGGGAGTCTAGGGAGTCATCGATCCTGGGTAGTGGCGTAGCGTCTTTGATGGTAACGTCGTTCACTTTGCGGTAATCGACGCAGAAACGCATGGTTCCGTCCTTTTTTCGCACGAGTACTATAGGTGAGGACCACGGGCTGGTGGAGTTTGATATGACACCGGCATCAAGCATTTCCTGGACCTGCCGGTCTTCTTCTGCCTGTTGCTTAGGATTTTTTCTGCGAGATGGCTGGCGAATGGGAGGTCCTGTAGTGTGAATTTCGTGGCTTAGGTAGGTGGTATGGCCAAGATCAGTCGGGCCGAAGGAGAATAAGTCCTGAAAGTCCAGGAGTAGTTGGTGGAGGCTGTTTGACTGGGCAGGGGAAAGATGTGGTTGTATGTTGGGGAGGGTGGGGTGATTGGGGGGTGGTGTTGAGCATGGTTCTGCCTCTTCTGTGTCACCAATGATGAGTCCTCGAGGCTGGGTTAAAGGTGTTGTGGCGAGATTGGCAATACGGATTTGGTGGGCGTGGGGGGGGGGAGGAAAGTGGGGGAGACTAGGCATGATGATAGGGGTCCGGTGGGGATGGACGGTGAAAAAAGGACTGATATACCTGAGGGTCTGGTGAGTGTAACCCATGCTTCGTTGTGAGGTGGAATGGTAACGATGGAAGCAATAGTGGCAGGGAATGAGGGAGTCTGGGATGGCAAGGGTGGAGTGGGGGATGGGGTTGGAATGAAATGAGGCATTTGGGGAGGTTAGGTTGGGCTTACATGTACAGGTGGGTTGGAGAGGGAGAGTGTGGTGGGGTGGTGTGTGGGTGGGCAGTGAGGGGGTGGTGGAGTTGTTTTTTTTCCTTTTTTTTTTCTTTCCTTGTTGGTGGATGCTTGGTTAGCGTGGGCTGGACCGAAGTGGAGGTGACATTGATAGCAATCAATGGTCACGTGGAGTTTCTGAAGCCGGTCCAGGCCAAGATAACCATCATATTGGCAACATGAGGAGTCAAAAATGATGAATGTGTGGTCGGTGGAGACTCGTTGGTGGGTGGTAGTTTGTAAGGCCCCACGGATGGGTAGGGGGCCATCCCCGGCGTCTACGAGGTTGGCTGAAGTGGGGAGAAGTGGGCCGAATGCTGAGATGTGGCGGGAGTAAAAATGGGAGTAGAGACAAGACCTGGCTGCTCCCGTATCCACCAGTAATCTTGCCTTGACCCCGTTCAGCCATATCTTGTTGTAGACTGGGGGTTTGTAGCTATGTGAGGTGGCCCCCGCCACCGTGGGGAGGTGTGGGGGCGGGCCTAAAAATCCATCTGCTGAGGATGGGGGTAGTCGTCGTGCTCGTCGTCGTCCGGTCCTTGGTAGAGCAGTTGTGGTACGTCGTCCTCCTGGGCGTCGTCATCAAGGGAGGAAACTTTCCTACAGCCTTGTTGGGGATTCTTCCGCTGATTCGCCTTGAGTTGCTCCCTTATGTCATGAAGGGGGCAGGTGCGGCTGCAAGCCGTGAACTCCCAAGGGTTTATACTGATCAAGTTCCCTTGTTCCCTGGGGTTATGGCGCTTCCTTTGCGGGTAAGCCCTGGGTACTGTGGGAGGCGGTTCTGCAGGCGACTGGTGAGGCGGTGGCTTGGGTTTTGGTGGGGGGCTGTGGTTTGTGGGGAACTTTGTCACTGCGTGAAGCAGTTGTGGTGTGGGACGGGCGGCGAGGAGACGCCTGACGAGCTGCAGGTCTTGATCCATATTTCCTGAGGAATCATATATGGAGAAGTGTTCCCTGACTATGCTCGGGAGGATCCTCAGCAGGGCGTTGAAGGTATGGGTATCCCGAGTATTTATTTCTGCTTCGGGATAAGCGGCGGTGACGAGGCGCCGAGCCTGGATGAAAGTGTCATCCAGGTTACTGTCATAGGTGAGGGCGTCGAGTTGTGAGAGTGCGACAACTCTGCCCATGCAAGGCATAAAAGCCTGTTTCACTATCTGAGTGAACTGGTCCCATGACAGTTCTGGGACTATTTTGGGTGCGACATTTGTGATAATTTTCCCCAGATTCTGTAGTGTGACTGCAATTTTCTCCTTATCTGAGTCAAACCCTATGTCTAAAAGGGGTTTGATCATGTCCAAATAAACATCCATGTCACATTGGTCCGGGTTGAATTTTGGTAACTGAATGTGCGGTTTAGCTGCCATTGTGCAAATTTCCTTTTACGTTCCTCCGTGCTTTTACTCGGATCCAGAACCAACGCTTGCCACCAGTGTTATGCTGAGTGTTTTTAGGCCGACTCCTCGTACTAGAAACACTAGCTACTGAGCGGGGTCCTCTTTCCGGACCGGAAGTAAAGCACTAACAAAGGAACAGGACATAAAAAATAGGCAGTCCACCTTTAACACATCTATTACCTTAATTCTAACACCGTGACAATATGACATAGAATGATATTCTGGACAGGGGATACAGATATACGAAGTTACGTTAAGATAGCTCGGGATGTTCACACACACTGTAATTACACTTTACAATGGGTTAGGGTTCTATAAGTGGATGGGACTGTCTTTCATTAAAGTCCAAAAGGTCTTAGTTCACTGGTACAAGAGGGGTATATAGGCTTAATGGTCCAGGGGAGGAATATTACTATAAAAGAACAGGGGGAGCAGATCACTACAATCGACTGGTTGGGCTCAGCGCGGTGACTCTCGCCCGCGTGTACACTAGTAAGGGGGAGCTCCTCTATTCTGGGCTGGAGGAACAACACTAGATTTACGGGCCCAGAATTATAGTCTTTAGTAAAGGGGAAGTAATCACGGGCACTTATAGATGGGATCCCTCTTATTCACTCTGTCACTGTACACTCCCTGTTTCACTTTCTTGGATGTAGGAGGGAATGTCACTAATCTTGCCCGATATTCTGGGGCGATATCACTCTGTCACTGTAAGGGGACCTCCGGGAGCTCTACCCGTGGCGGGAATCACCGTACCCGCTGGGGGGAGACTCGACCCGAGTCCGATCCACTGAGGCGTTGCAGGGAGACCCTCTTGCCTGGGGTCTCGACCTGTTGTAGACCCTCCTCTCTGGTCCCGTCATCACGGTGCAGGGAGACCCTCTTGCCTGGGGTTTCGACCTGTTGTAGACCCTCTTCTCAGGGTCTCGTCGTTGTGGTGCAGGGAGGCCCGTCTATGTGGGGCCTCGACCTGGTGTGGTGGCCCTCAGGACTGGAGCCAAACAGGTGGAGAAGTCGTGTCTGGCGTCGAAGGTTCTGAGGCAGGAGGTGGACAGCATTGGTAGGCTGCTGGGCTCGCCTGGGGGTCCGGGGACTGTGGAGGTCTGTCAGGGGATGCGCCGTCAGGTGTGGGCTGCGGCCTCATCTCCTGCTGGTGCCTGGGGGAGACAAGAATCTCCCGGGAGTGGGAGGTAGGTCCCGACTGGGACTGGGTCTTTGCTCGGGGGACACCTTCAGGGCAACTCTCCCGGGTGGTGTCCAGCTACTCCTGCAGGAGTTGGCTGAATATAGAGGACACACGGAGGCCGTGTTCTCTCTCTTACACAGGGAGGGTAGCATAGAGGCGACTCTCTCTCTTGTCTCCGACACAGCCGTGGCGCCAGGTCGATCGGCCCTGGGACCCACTTTTGGCTTTATACAAGGGGCTCTTACCCTTGGGGTGGCTAGGGGTGTTGGCCCCTTATAGTTCACTATTGGGCCTCCTGCCCTGTTTGTGATAGAGGGTATTTCTCCCTCACAGTTCACTAAAGGACCTCCTGTCCTGGTAGTGGCAGAGGGTATTTCTCCCTCGTGGCTCACTGTGGCAGAGGGTACTGGCCCCTCGTGGCTCACCAGAGTAGTGACAGAGGGTGGTGTTCCCTCGGGGTTCACTGTGGCAGAGGGTACTAGCCCCTCGTGGCTCACCAGAGTAGTGGCAGAGGGTGGTGTTCCCTCGTGGCTCACTGTGGCAGAGGTGCGAACACCTCGTGGCTCACCAAGGGACCTCCTGCCCTTTTGGGGTGAAGCTGTGGTCGTCACCATAATACTACTAGGGACTGATTTTATATCAGTCCCACCCCACTGCTGTCGATGGTCAACCCGCCGTGTAAATTGTTGCAGATCTAGGCTCACCTAGCGTTGGGGCAGTTGCGGGAAGAAGGGGCACAGGTCAGTGGTGGTTGGATGACCCTTTTGCCCTGGGTCATTAACCTGTCCGTTATCTCCTCCTCGGGTGGTGGGGTGGTGGTGGCCCGGTGGTGGTGTGGGGGATGGCGGGGCAGAAGGTCCGGCCGCGGTCCGGCCGCGGACATTTTACGTAGAGTGATATTTGAGATACAGGGACACAGAGTTAACGCTTGGCACCACAGAGCAGAGTCATACACACTACAATGTTTATACAGGGAGATCGTGAATTAACTACAATATGGTTTATACGCCACTTGGAGGCAGGATATAAATAGAATTGTTCACATAAGGAATAAACAAGGTTGGGAGTCTATATGAGGAATATTACTATAAATGAGGTAGGGTGCGGATAGCGACACTCGACGCTGTCTCCTTGCCACGGAGACACGTACACTTAGGCTTTTGACTGGTCCACACGCCCTTACCTCAGGTGTTCACAGAAAACTCTCTGACGCTCTTACATGGGGGGGGGGACTGGGATAATTACACAAAGTTCACTTTCTGCCCTGTCAACACTGAGTTCCGATAGGCCACTATTGACTACTGTTTCTTACGGAGTCACTGTGCACTGTTCTTTTTCCCCAGTTGTTCTTGACTCAAAGAGGGGGGGGTGAATCACTGTTTTTCTGTTTCCTGGGTAATAGTCACTCTAGGTCGCACTCGTAGGTGGGGTGCAGGGAGGCTCTCCCGTCTGGGGGCCTCGACCTGGGAGGCGGCCCTCGTACTAGGGCCGCGCCGGTGGGGTGCAGGGAGGCCCTTTGGTCTGGGGGCCTCGACCTGATAGGTGGCCCTCGGGACTGGGGCCAAACAGCCGGAGTAATCGGGCCTGCCGTTTCCGACTCCGGGGAGTGAGGGAGCCCGAATCGCCTTCGTCGGGAGTTGGAGAGTCTGGCCTGGGCGTCCTGGGACTGCGGGCACCAAGGGGGAGAGGCGCCGTCAAGACTGGGCTGCGGCAGCGTCTCCTACGGGGCTCGGACAGGAACAAGGAACTCCCAGGTGTAGGCGGTAAGTCCGATATCGGGCCTTGCCACCACTCTAGCATCTCCTCTGGGGCTATATTCCCGGGTGGTGACGAAGGGCTCCCCGAAGGGAAAGAGACTGGAGGAGGACTCACGTTACCCGTGTCCTCTCGAGTGTGTCTGGAGGCTGGAGCCTGGGGTCGCCTTCCCCTGTCACACACTCTGGCTGTAGCCGTGAACTTGCCCGGTGTACGGGGGACACCTGTAGGGTGGACGGGGCCGTCCTTTCGCCGCGGCTTAGGACCGCCGCCGTGGTGTTGCTCCCGTAGTAGGAGACAAGCCGGAGTGAGGGGCACAGAGGCCATACACTCTCCAATACGGATTGAGTCTACCTTCAGGGGATTCTCTACCCTGGTACGTGCCCCGGCCGGAGCCGAGTGTCTACCCGTACGGAGAACAACTGCCGGACGAACGGGGCTGTCCTCACGCCGCGGCTTAGGACTGACGACAGGGTGTTGCTTCCGTAATAGGGAAGTGCTACATGTACGGTAGCAGGGGCTCTTTACCCTGATCCGTACTCTGGCCTTAGCCGGAAGCTGATCTATCCTAGCAGGAACATCTGCCGGATGAACGGGGCCGTCCTCGCGACGCGGCTTAGGACCGACGACAGGAGGTTGCTCCTGAAGGGGAAAACAGCAAGAGAGTGATGCGCTGGGGCAACTCTCTCTCTCTGGTGTGCTAAGACCGGAGCCTGGGGTCGCTTTCCCCTTCACACTCTTTATTAGGCTGTAGCCTTGGGCCTCTTGCCCTTGGGCCTCCTGCCCTAGAGGGTGCTACCTGGGACTGAATCTGGTTCAGTCCCACCCCTATTCTGGCGATCACTTCTCCGCCCGCAATGTAGTCTACTTCCCCTGATCACCTGGGGTTGGGACAATTGCGGGGAACAAGGACCTAGGACCGTAATGTCCTGATGACCCTCTTGACTGGGGTCACTAAACTCACCGGTGTGTCCTCCTGGGGTGGTGATGCGGTGGCGGCCCAGTGGTGGTGTGGGGGATGGTGAGGTGGGAGGTCCGGCAGTGGGCACGGCGGGCATTTTACCACCCTCCGCGTCGTTGAAGTCACGACCCCGTGACTGGAGGTGGTAGGTGGTGGAGGTGGATGTCTGGTGGGCTGGGGTAAGGTGTTGGGTGAGGCTGGCCCAGTGGGTGGTGAAGGTGTTGGGCTCCTGATGGGGGTTGAGCGTGAAGTGGAGGGAGGACTGATGGTTGGTCCAGCATAGGAGCTGGAGCAGGTGGTGGGTGCCCCAGATTCTGGCCTGTGGGCGGTTGTAGGGTTGCCAATGCACTTTCGTCACCTTCATCTCGGGGAATGGTGCCTGGTGGAGAGATGAAATTTGAATGCTGGAGAGTGACAGGAGGTTGGTGGTTTTATGGGGACTGATTCGGTGGGAGGAGCGTTGTCCTTTGGGGAATTGGGATTTGGGAAAATTCCATCATGCTTGGTGGAGGGGGAGGGTTATGGGGGAGGTGTTTGGGGGGGTATGTGGAGGGGGTGGGTGTTGGGATGGGTGTGTGATGGGCGGAGGTGTTGGGGTGTACCTCAAGGGTGGGCGTGAGAGGCGTCCTGATCTGGTGGTGGTAGTAGTGATGGTGGGTGTGGGTGGCGATGGTGGTTGTGCACGTGGTGGTGGTGAGGGTGTGCGGAGGTTAGGGGGGGAGATGGCTGGGGGCGCGGTGTGGCGCGTATAATGAGAGTGGTCATGGGGGAGGGGGGTGGTGGGTGTGGAGGTGGTGGGGTGGTGAGTGGTGAGGTTTTCGGGGGGGGGGGTTTGGGCGGTGGTGGTGGTGTGGGCGGAGGTGGTGGTGTGGGCGGAGGTGGTGGTGTGGGCGGTGGTGGTGGTGTGGGCGGCATGGGCGGTGTGGGTTGGGAGGTGGTGGGTGGACAGGTGTTAGGTAGGTGAGTTGTAAGTTGTGAAGGGGTGGTGGTTTCGGCCTGTGGTGGTGGGGTGTCAGGGGGTGGGCTGGTTGTTGGTGAGTTTGAGGGAGGGGGTGAGAAGGAGTAGGAGTAGGAGTTTGGGGGGTAATTCTGAGAAAGGTCGGGATGGACAGGTGTGCGGGCAGGGGTGTGGTGGGCCTGGCGCGGAAGTGGTCAGTGGCGGGTGGGTGGAAGGGCCGCACGTGGCGATTTCTGTATGTGCGGTGCTGTCCCTGTTGATCTATAATGACTTGGTATAGGTTGGGACTCGAACAATTTTGAAGGGTCCATTGAATCGGGGGGAGGTTTTGGATGGGGTAGGCAGGTTTGCGACAACTACAGACTGACCAGGTTTGTATGGGTTGGAGTGGGTCATGTTGGGTGCTAGGTCTTGTTGTGAATGTAGATGGTGGAGGCGGCATTTGAGGTGGTGGAGAGGGTCGGTAGTGGAGGGTGGGGTGGGTGGCTGTACGTGGTGGCGGAGTGGTAGGAGTAGTGGTGATTCCCCGAAAACTCTTTCATGTGGAGTTATCCCGTCTTCTCGTGGGCATATATTTAAACCCCATTGGATGATCTTGACGTGGGCAGGCCAGTCTTCATTTCCTGTTTGCATAATGTGTGTGCGGACCTGGTTCATAAGGGAGCGATGGCTTCTCTCGCAGATGCTGTTACCCTGGGACCAGTAGGGGGATGAGTGGATGTGGTATCCGAATATGTTTGCCAGTTCTTCCCAGACTTTTCCCGTAAATTCTGGGGCATTATGTGAGTGCAGTGCTTGGGGAATACCAAAATAAGGGAAGACATGTCGGGTGAGGGCATCAGCAACTGATACTGCATTGTGATCTTTGGTGGGGCATGCGATGATAAACTTTGAATATACATCCACGAACGTGATTATGTATTTGTACCCTGCTTTGGGTGTGAGGGGGCCGACGACGTCTAAGGAAAGTAGTTGCCACGGTTTTTGTGCTGTTAATTTTCCTGCAGGGCCTGGTGGCCGGGTGATGTCCTTTCCTAAAGCACAGGCTTGACATGATTGTATAATGTTCTTGGCGATGGTGGATGGATTAGGGGTCCAGTACATGTCGGTAAAGACTTGTAGGAGTTTCTTTGTTCCCAGGTGGATGCCGTTATGGGCATGGAGGTGGAGCATGGTGTCGTGGGCAGTGGTGGGGCTTAGGATGATGTGTCTGTTTGGATCGAACAGGTGTTCGCCGTGTGGGTGGAGTTTAGCGAATGTGTTCGGTGGGATCCAGGTAGGGCGTTGTTTGTTGTGCCACATTTGGACCAGGTCTGGGTCTGTCGAGATTGCATTGATTGGAAGACGGGACAGGGCATCAGCGTTTGTGTGGAGTTTGCCTGGTCGGTATGAGATTTCGAAATCATACTCCTTCAGTGTCTTTCACCACCGTATCAGTTGTGCGTTGGTGGTGTTTGATTGCCGTAGCCATTGCAGGGATTGGTGGTCTGTAATGACTATCACATGGGTGCCTGAGATGTAGGAACGGAAGTATTCTAGGGACCAGATGATCCCCAGGCACTCGCGTTTGGTGGCCGCGTAGTTTCGTTCTGCAGGATTTAGGGTGCGGCTGGCACAAGCGATGATATGCTCCCGCCCATCTTGTACTTGTGCAAGGACAGCCCCTATGGCGATGAGTGATACGTCGGTATACAGGCGGAATGGGAGGTTGTAATCTGGGAAAGCGACTACTGGGGCAGAGGTTAACTTGGACTTGAGAGTGGTAAATGCAGTTTTCCTTGGTTCGGTCCATAAGAACGGCTCGCCCTTTTTTGTTAGGTCATGTAGGGATTTGGCGATATCAGCAAATCCTTTGACGAACCGCCTGTAGTATGATGTTAAGCCTAGGAAGGCTCTAGTTTCGTGTACGTCACGAGGTAGGGGAATGTCGGCGATGGCACGTAGTTTATCTGGGTCTGGTGAGATGCCTTCAGCGTTAATTAGGTGTCCAAGGAAGGAAACAGACCTCTCGGCCAACATGAACTTTGTTGGTTTTAGTTTTAGCCCTGCTTGGCATATACGGTGGAACACTTGTTTGAGGCGGTGGAGGTGGTCGGCCAAGGTACGACTGAAGACGATGACGTTGTCCAGATACGCCAAACAAGTCTCCCAGGTTAGTCCACTCCATCAGGCGGGAGAATGTGGCAGGGGCGTTGCAGAGTCGAAGGGAAGAACGTTGAATTCATAATGCTTCCCGTTTGATGTTGAGAAGGTGGTTTTGTGTTTGTCGTCGGGGTGTACAGGGACTTGCCAATAACCCGATTGCAGGTCTAGGGTGGAGAACCATGTTGAGCCATGTAAAGAGTCCAGTGAGTCGTCGATTTGGGGTAGGGGCGTAGCATCTTTGATCGTGACGTCGTTGAGTCGGCGGTAGTCTATGCAAAAGCGCATTGTCCCATCTTTTTTTCCGTACAAGTACAACTGGTGAGGACCATGGGCTAGTGGAGTTGGAGATAACGCCGGCATCGAGCATATCCTGGACCTGCCGGTCTTCTTCTGCCCGTTGCTTTGGATTTTTTCGTCGTGATGGTTGGCGAATTGGAGGTCCAGTCGTGTGTATCTCATGGCTGAGATAGGTAGTATGGCCGAGGTCGGTTGGGCCGGAGGAGAATAGGTCCTGAAAGTCCAGGAGGAGTTGTCGGAGGCTGTTGGTTTGGGCAGGGGATAGGTGTGATGGTAGGTCGGGGAGAGTGGGATGGTCCGGGGGTGGTGCTTGGCATGGTTCGGCTTCTTCTGTGTTGCCGATGATGAGTCCTCTTGGTAGGGTTAGTGGGGTTGTGGCGAGGTTGGCGATACGGATTTCATGGGCATGTGGGGGAAGGAAGGTGGGACTTACTAAACAGGAGGAGAGTGGTCCGGTGGGGATAGATGGTGAGAAGAGGACGGAGGTACCTGAAGGTTTGTTCAGTTTTACCCAAGCTTCATGGTGGGGTGGAATGGTGATTGAGGAGGCGATAGTGGCAGGAAAAGATGGGGAGGGGTCCAGATGATGTGTGGTGGGGGGTGGTGATGGAGGGGGATGGAGCGAGGCAGTGTGAGAGGTCGGGTTGGGGTCAGATGTACAAGTGGGTTGAGGCAGGTGAGTGTTTGAGGGTTGTGTGTGTTTGCATGGTGAGGGAGAGGTGGTGTTCTTGATTTTTCTTCGATGTTTTTTTTTCTTTCTTTCTTGTTGATTGATGCTTGGTTGGGACGGGCTGGACTGAAGTGGAGGCGGCGCTGATGGCAGTCAATGGTGGCGTGGAGTTTTTGGAGCAGGTCCAGCCCGAGATATCCATCATATTGATCGCATGTCGAGTCGAATATGATGAATGGGTGGTTAGTGCAGATTTGTTGGTTGGTGTGGGTTTGAAGGGCCCGTGTTTCCCCACGGATAGGCAGGGGGCCGTCCACCGCGTCGACGAGGTTGGCTGAAGTGGGGAGAAGGGGGCCGAATGCAGAGGTGTGGCGGGAATAGAAGTGGGAGTAGAGGCACGATCTGGCTGCTCCCGTATCCACCAGTAATCGCGCCTTGACCCCGTTCAGCCAAATCTTGTTGTAGACTGGGGGTCTGTAGTTATGTGAGGTGGCCCCCACCACCGTGAGGAGGTGCGGGGGCGGGCCTAAAAATCCATCTGTTGCAGAGTGGGGTTGTCGTGGTCGTCGTCTTCCATTCCCGAGTAGTGTGTTGGCGGTGCGTCGTCTTCCGGGACGTCGTCATCTAGGGAAGAGACTTTCTTGCGCCCTTGGTGAAAGTTTCTGCGCCTGCTAGCCTTAAGCTGTTCTCTCATGTCATGCAAGTGGCAGGCGCGACTGCAAGCCGTGAACTCCCAAGGATTTATCGTGATGAGATTTCCTTGTTCCTTGGGGTTGGGGCGTTTTTTCTGCGGGTAAGCCCTAGGCACAGTAGGAGATGGCTCTGTAGTTGGCTGGTGAGGCGGCAGCTTAGGTTTGGGTGGAGGATTTTGTTTTGTCGGGAATCGTGTCACTGCGTGGAGTGGCTGTGGTATGGGACGGGCGGCGAGGAGACGTCTGACGAGTTGCAGGTCGTTTTCCATGTCCCCTGAGGGATCATAGATTGAGAAGTGCTCCCTGACTGTGCTAGGGAGAATCCTCAGTAGGGCATTAAATGTACGTATATCTTGGGCATTTGTAGGTGCCTCGGGATAGGCAGCGCTGACGAGGCGCCAAGCCTGGACGAATGTATCGTCCAGGTTCCCGTCGTAGGTGAGGGCATTGAGTTGAGAGAGGGGGACAACTCTGCCTATTGATGGCGTGAAAGCCTGTCTCACTATTTGTGAGAATTGATCCCATGACAGTTCGATTTTTGGTGCGACAGTAGCGATTATTTTTCCCAGGTTAGGTAGTGTGACTGCAATCTTTTCTCTGTCTGAGTCAAACCCTATGTCTAAGAGGGGTTTGACCATATCTAAATACACTTCTATGTCACATTGGTCCGGGTTGAATCTCGGTAATTGGATGTGCGGTTTGGCTGCCATTGTGCAAGTTTCCTTTTTATCGTTCCTCCGTGCTTTTACTTGGATCTAGAACCACCGCTTGCCACCAGTGTTATGCTGTGTTTTTAAGGCGACTTCTCGTCGTAAAAACACTAGCTACTGAAGCGGGGTCCTCTTTCTAGACCGGAAGTAAAGCACCAACAAAGGAACAGGACATAAAAACCAGGCAGTATACCTTGATACATCTATTACCCTAATTCTAATCGTAACAATACACATAGAGTGATATTTGAGATACAGGGACACAGAGACACAGAGTTAACACTTGGCACCACAAAGCAGAGTCATACACACTACAATGTTTATACAGGGAGATCGTGAATTAACTACAATATGGTTTATACGTCACTTGGAGGCAGGATATAAATAGCATTGTTCACATAAGGAATAAACAAGGTTGGGAGTCTATATGGGGAATATTACTATAAATGAGGTAGGGTGCGGATAGCGACACTCGACGCTGTCACCTTGTCACAGAGACACATACACTTAGGCTTTTGACTGGTCCGCGCGCCCTTACCTCAGGTGTTCACAGAAAATTCTCTAGACGCTCTTACATGAGGGGGGACTGGGATAATTACACAAAGTTCACTTTCTGCCCTGTCAACACTGAGTTCCGATAGGCCACTATTGACTACTGTTTCTTACGGAGTCACTGTGCACTGTTCTTTTTCCCCAGTTGTTCTTGACTCAAAGAGGGGGGGGGGTGAATCACTGTTTTCCTGTTTCCTGGGTAATAGTCACTCTAGGTCGCACTCGTAGGTGGGGTGCAGGGAGGCTTTCCCGTCTGGGGGCCTCGACCTGGGAGGCGGCCCTCGTACTAGGGCTGCGCCGGTGGGGTGCAGGGAGGCCCTTTGGTCTGGGGGCCTCGACCTGATAGGTGGCCCTCGGGACTGGGGCCAAACAGCCGGAGTAATCAGGCCTGCCGTTTCCGACTCCGGGGAGTGAGGGAGCCCGAATCGCCTTCGTCGGGAGTTGGAGAGCCTGGCCTGGGCGTCCTGGGACTGCGGTCACCAAGGGGGAGAGGCGCCATCAGGACTGGGCTGCGGCAGCGTCTCCTACGGCGCTCGGACAGGAACAAGGAACTCCCGGGTGTAGGCGGTAAGCCCGATATCGGGCCTTGCCACCACTCTAGCGTCTCCTCCGGGGCTATATTCCCGGGTGGTGACGAAGGACTCCTCGAAGGGAAAGAGACTGGAGGAGGACTCACATTACCCGTGTCCTCTCGAGTGCGTCTGGAGGCCGGAGCCTGGGGTCGCCTTCCCCTGTCACACACTCTGGCTGTAGCCGTGAACTTGCCCGGCGTACGGGTGACACCTGTAGGGTGGACGGGGCCGTCCTTTTGCTGCGGCTTAGGACCACCGGCGTGGTGTTGCTCCCGTAGTAGGAGACAAGCTGGAGTGAGGGGCACAGAGGCCACACTCTCTCCAATACGGATTGAGTCTACCTTCAGGGGATTCTCTACCCTGGTACGTGCCCCGGCCGGAGCCGAGTGTCTACCCGTACTGAAATGCGTGGCTTTGACAGATACAATACTCCGGAATATTCCGGAGAATACCGTAGTATCCCCGACATCGAGGCGGACCAGGACCAGTGGAGTTTGCCCTCAAGAATGCCGACACCCCCACTCGGACCCCACGGGGTAGCCGCCGCCAGCCACCACCACTCCGGGCAACAACGGCGTACGTCAGCCCGGGCCGTGCGCCCTTGTGACACTCAACCACCACGCCGCCGCCACCGTAGGTGAAAGACACTACCTTCGTGTGGCGGAATCACCGAGTTAGCTAGGGGTGGAGTCAGAAACTATACTCCAGGCAGCGCCCCTCAGGTAGAGACGATCTATGGTCGCTCTGATAGTGCAAAGGTAGAGACGATCTATGGTCGCTCCCATAAAAACCCGGTAGAGACGATCTATGGTCGCTCCCATAAAACCCCGGTAGAGACGATCAATGGTCGCTCCCGTGGCCCTCCGGTAGAGACGATCTATGGTCGCTCCCATAAAACTCAGGTAGAGACGATCTATGGTCGCTCCCCTAAAGCTCAGGTAGAGACGATCAACGGTCACTCCATCAGCACTCCGGTAGAAACGATCTATGGTCGCTCCCATAAAAATCAGGTAGAGACGATCAATGGTCGCTCCCCTAAAGATCAGGTAGAGACGATCAATGGTCGCTCCCTTAAAGCTCAGGTAGAGACGATCAACGGTCGCTCCCTCAGCACTCCGGTAGAGACGATCAATGGTCGCTCCCCTAAAAACCAGGTAGAGACGATCTATGGTCGCTCCCATAAAAATCAGGTAGAGACGATCAATGGTCGCTCCCTTAAAGCTCAGGTAGAGACGATCAACGGTCGCTCCCTCAGCACTCCGGTAGAGACGATCAATGGTCGCTCCCCTAAAAACCAGGTAGAGACGATCTATGGTCGCTCCCCTAAAGCTCAGGTAGAGACGATCAATGGTCGCTCCCTCAGCACTCCGGTAGAGACGATCGATGGTCACTCCCAGGGTATAGTGAGGAGAAAGACGTCTCCACGACCGGAGGTTGAACTCCAGGGGTCTCGCTCCGGAAATTCTCGGAAAGACCTCCCTGTTTCCCCCGGCCTCTGTTCCTTATGCGTGGCCTTGGAGAAGACCCACCTGTCGGGCCCCCGTGACAGCCGCTGCCGCAGTTCTCCCCTGACGGCGCCCCTGCTCGTGGGAGACCGCAGTCTGTCGCCTCTTCCGGCCCGCCCTAGGACACCCGGGCGAGACCTCACCACGCCCCCGCCACGCCGGGACCTGACCCAGAGGTTCCTAGACCTCTTCGGCCCCAGTCCTAAGGGCCTTACACCGGAGCCCAGTCCAGAAACCCCCGGACGTGAGAGGAAGCCCTTGCGAGTCGCCCCGTGCCCTCTCGGCTCGCCCCACCCTGACGACGCCCTCAGTCCGACCGGATCACCGATGATGTGTCCGTGTTTCTCTTCATGAGGAAATACGAGTGACCCTGTGACAATCGTGAAGTAGGTTAAGTGTGACTCCTTTTCTCTTAGAATAAGTATGGTGCAGTAATTTTATGTAATCTCCATTGGGGCCAACCAGGACATAATACCCAGTTGAAGGACGAGAATGTGGGTTGAGACCTCAAGTGAAAATACGTGCGAGTGTCATCCCGAAGCTTTCTAAGGACATATCTCTAGAGCCCGAAGAAAGACTAAAATATTATTGGAGTGTTATTGGCTAAGCTCTGAGTAATATGGTGGAATAGTATTTACGAGTGTTCCGACTTTGTTACGCGTTGTGAAGCAAGAGTCTACATAACATATCGGAGAGATGTGTAATGAATAGGTTGTGCCGACAGAAACCTATTGCCACCAAAACAACAAGGACGGCGAGTAATAACGATATTCCCCTGCTCCGCACACTATCCCTAAAAACTCTCTCCATTCCTCGCTCCCGCTCTTAAAGTCAAAATAAGAATCAGAGTTAATTGTCAAAGAATCTTCGCCAACAGAAAACACCTAAACTCCCTCGCTAATATCGGGCTTCCTTAAATATTACCATAACTTTCTCCTCGCCGTTTTAAGTCACTCTCCGTGTCTCCCCTACCTCCTCCTGGTGAGTCACAAACCCCCCCTCTCCCCTCACGCGCTCCGCGTGCACGGGTATTTACTGCACTCCTAGTACTAAGATTTGTTGTATTGTCATTAGTATCTAGAAAGCTAGTATCCTGCGAGATACACAATATTTTAGATAAGGTTTTTGTATTGCTCTATATTGTGATGTAATGTTTACTGAAGTGTCCTGTGTCTGACTGAAATAATACACGTGTATGGTGTTGCCGAAGGTTTTTATGTCCTACCTCTCTTTATTGCACTAGCTCCGGTCTCGAAAGAGGACCCCGCTCCGCGTTCAGTTGAATTGGTACGAGAAGTCGAGTCAAATTCAACTCAGCATTACACTGGTGGCCAGCGGTGGTTCTAGATCCGAGCGTAGAAGAGAGGTAAATAGGAAATATTTGGAAAAATGGCAACTAAACCGCACGTCCAGTTACCCAAGTTTGACCCTGACCAGTATGACATACACACATATCTTGCAATAGTTAAACCCTTACTAGATATTGGCTTCGATAATGATGAACAAAAAATTGCAGTCACACTACCACTACTGGGTAAAGCCGCAGCGAATATTACGCCAAAAATTGTCCCAGAACTCACCTGGCAGAACTTTACCAAGTTCGCAGTCCAAGCCATCACCCCATCACTAGGGAAAGTGGTGGCTCTATCCAAATTGGATAGCTTTACTTATGACGGGGATTTAGATAATACCCTGTTGCAGGCAAGAAGCCTGATTACTGCTGCCTAACCGGAAACAGACGAAGAAACCCGGGATCAGCACACCTTCAATACTCTGCTCCGAGTACTCCCAAGTGTTGTGAAGCAACACCTTACTATCCACGATCCGACAGGAGACATGGATAGGGATATACAGCTGATACGGCGCCTCCTGACCGCCTGCCCTCCTCCACAACAAATTAATGTTGTCAAGAAATTCCCCACCCGGCCCACGGCACCACGTTCGCCCCTGCCCCACACCAGCCCGACCCCGACGCCTAGCCCACCCAGGGCGCACCCCTCTCGTCGGCGCCCCGCCCCACGAGAAAACCCAAACTTAATTCTGATCAACCCGTGGGAATTCACAGCCTGCAACTCCCGTTGCCCCCTTCATGACATACGGGACCAGCTGAAAGCTGCTCGCCGCAAAAGCACAACCCCGGGTTCACGTAAGGTCTCCGCCCTAGAAGGCGAAGCCCCAGGGGACGAGCTGGCGCCAGCGGACAATCCCCCACCAGGAGAATTAGAGCAGGAACAGGAGCACGAGAGCCCTAGCCAGCTGTATTTTTAGGCCCGCCCCCGCACCAACCCACGGTGGCGGGGGCCATCACCCCTAAGTATCGCCCCCCAGTATACCACAAAATGAAAATCAACGGCGTGAAGGCCAGACTACTAGTTGATACGGGAGCAGCCAGATCCTGTCTTTACAGCCATTATTTCTCCCGCTACAAATCACGGTTTGGCCCGCTCCGCCCCACTACCACCCACCTTATAGATGCGGGGGATGGCACCCTGCCCATCCGTGGGGAGACTCGGGCCCTACGGGTCGACACCCACCAGCCAGTATCTGCCCAGCACCCATTCATCATTTTTGATTCCTCCTGCCGGAGCTATGACGGATATTTAGGGCTGGACCTACTTCAAAAACTCGGAGCCACTATCGACTGTCGCAATCGACAACTCCAGTTCCACCCCCCACCCCGCTCCGCTCCAGCCGTTTGTACCTGCACGCCGCAGCCCCGGCCGGAGGATCCACACAAACCCCCCCCCCCGCACTCTTTCTTTTCCCCTTCTTCGCCTCTCCCTTCCCCTGCACCACCCCACCCCACTCTGGCCCCCTCCTTCCCTGCCACCATTTCCGCCGCCGTTACCATCCCCTCACACCACGAGGCATGGGTGCCCCTGAACAGGACCTCGGGCCCATCCGTTTTGTTCTCCCCCCTCCTCCCTGCCGGACCCCTTTCCGCCTGCCTCATTTCCCCTACCTTTCTCCCCCCCCACCGCGCTGCCATTCGCATCGCCAATCTCGCACCATCCCCTCTCACCCTTCCCAAAGGGCTTATCGTCGGAGAGATGGAAGAAGCCGAGCCCTGCATCCCGTCCCCCCCCCAACGCCCCGCCCCCCTTCCCCCCATCCCTGACCATCTCTCCGACCAACAGTCAGACACCTTACGCCGCCTCCTCCTGGAGTTCCAGGATTTGTTTGCGGCAGGGCCCACAGATATAGGACACACTACGTACCTGTCTCACGAGATCCATACAACAGGCCCTCCGATACGACAGCCTTCCCGACGTAAGAACCCCCGACAGAGAGAAGAGGAGGACCGCCAAGTGCGCGAAATGGAAGAGGCGGGTGTTATTTCCCCCTCCACCAGCCCGTGGTCCTCCCCCGTCGTTCTAGTGAAAAAAAAAAGACGGCACGATGCGGTTTTGCATCGATTACCGCCGCATGAACGACGTCACAATTAAGGATGCTACTCCCCTTCCCCGCATCGACGATTCCCTAGACTCCCTATACGGGGCGTCTTGGTTTTCTACCCTTGACCTCCAGTCTGTATATTGGCAGGTCCCAGTCCACCCAGATCATCGAGGCAAGACGGCCTTCTCTACCAGTAATGGCCGACATTATGAGTTTAATGTCCTGCCATTCGGCCTCTGCAATGCCCCTTCCACGTTTTCCAGGCTGATGGAATCTGTTTTAAGCGGCCTCACTTAGGAGATATGTTTGGCCTACCTTGATGATGTCATTGTTTTTAGCCAAACCTGGGCCGATCTCTTGCAGCGCCTCCGCCGAGTTTTCACCCAAATTCGCCAGGCAGGCCTCAAGTTACATTCAGCCAAATGTGTCCTGGCCGCAAAAACCGTCGCGTCTCTAGGCCATACCATTTCCCAAGCAGAAATTTCCCCAGACCCCGACAAGCTGCGTGCCATAGCGGACATACCACCTCCGCAGGATGTCCACGGCATCCGTGCCTTTTGGGGGCTCGCATCCTACTACCACCGCTTCGTGAAGGGGTTTGCACAGATTGCTAAATCTCTTCACGATCTGACGAGGAAAGGGGAACCTTTCCTCTGGACAGAGGACCAACGAACCACTTTCCAGCAGCTGAAAGACAAGCTTATCTCGGCCCCCATAGTGGCCTTCTCCGACTAGGCCCTCCCTTTTCGCCTCTACAAGGACGTCTCCCTTGACGCCATTGGCGCTGTTCTAGCCCAGGTACAGGCCGGTCGGGAACACATTATTGCTTGTGCCAGCCGCACACTGAACCCGGCCGAGAAAAATTATGCCGCCACCAAGCGAGAATGCCTCGGCATAATCTGGTCCCTCCAATATTTTAGAGCTTACCTTTCCGGGACCCAAGTCACTATAATAACCGACCACCAATCACTCCAGTGGCTGCGACAATCAGACTCCCAGAATGCTCAAACCGTCCAATGGCGTGACACCCTAGAGGAATTCCAATACGAGATCTCATACAGACCCAGGAAGCTCCACACCAACGCAGATGCCCTCTCCCGCCTTCCCATCCGCGCGATCCAACCAGACCAGGACCTGCTAGAACTCTGGCACCACAAGGAACGCCCCCCCTGGATTCCAGCCTACCTGTTTCCCAAATTGCGCCGACAGGGCGACCACCTTCTAACCCCGTCTGGACACATCCTCTTGGCCCCCGATGCGGCACGTGACACCCTGCGCCAGTTACACGCCCACAACGGCATCCATTTGGGCACAAAAAAAATTGCTACAGGTGTTTAATGACGTCCACTGGGCCCCGAACCCCTCCACCCTCGCCAAGGAAATTATTCAAGCTTGCCGCGCCTGTGCGCTCGGGAAAGACATTACCCGGACCGCTGGGCCTTCTGGCCATATCACCGCCCACAAACCCTGGCAGCTCCTAGCAGTCGACGTGGTAGGACCTCTCCCTCCTAAATCGGGATATAAGTACGTGATCACTTTTGTCGACACGTACTCCAAGTTCGTAATAGCCTGCCCCGCTAAAGAACATCACGCCGTCGCTGTCGCCGATGCCTTACTCTGACACGTTTTTCCCTACTTTGGCATTCCCCAGGCCATCCATTCCGACAATGCCCCCGAATTCTCCGGGAAAGTCTGGGAAGAACTGGCCAGGATTTTTGGATACGAAATCTCCCACTCCTCACCATATTGGCCTCAAGGGAACGCGGTGTGTGAACGCAGCCATCGTACCTTGGCAAATCAGCTATGGACCAGAATCGAGGCTACAAAAGACAACGATTGGCCAGCACACGTCAAAATCGTCCAGTGGGGCATGAATTCGTGCCCCCGAGAGGACGGGGTTTTCCCCCACGAAAGGATCTTTGGCGAAACCCCCCTCCTACTACCTTTATGCCATCACCTGCAGCCGCCCACCTCCGCCCCTGCAACGGACCCGCTACACTTGCTAAAAAGGCGGGTATACCACCTACAGCGGAACTTAGAGCTTGGACCTGACACAGCCGCCAACCCCTACAAGCAGGGTGACACCGTAATCATCGCCCAACTCCCCACTCCCCACAAACTTGCCCCCCGTTTCACAGGCCCCCACACCAACACCAAGATCCCCAACCCTTACCAGGTGGTCGTGGACTACCACGGCACTCCCCGTACCCTCCGAAACCGACACGTGCGCCCCTTCCGCACGCCCATTCCCCCCGCCCGGACCCCACCCCCCCAACCCCCCACGGCTCCCGCTCCACCCTCTACAACCACATATGTGTGCTACATCTCCTCCCCTTCCCCCTCTCCCCCCCTACCACCTCCGCCTCTCCTGCCCCAGGCACCTCACCTGACGTCTCCCCCGCCAGCCCCCCTCCCCCTCGCCCCACCCATCCGTGGCTTGCCCCTCAGTCCTCATTCCCCCATCTCCGGCCCCTGCCGCCACCCCCTCCCCCCAGCCCATCACCACCCCTTCCGCCCACACCACCACTCCTTCACCACAACCCTCTTCCACCCCCCTTCCCCTGCCCACCACCCGGACGCCCACTCCACCAATACCACGTCCTACCACACCCACGGCACGAAAGACAACACGCCCACACCTAACGCCCCCCTCCCTCCCCACCCCTACCCGCACCACCACCACCCCTTCACCACCACCCCTTCACCACCACCCCTTCTTCCCCCCTTCCCCTGCCCACCACCCGTACGCCCACTCCACCAATACCACGTTCTACCACGCCCACGGCACGAAAGACAACACGCCCACACCCAACGCCCCCCTCCCCCCCCACCCCTACCCTCACCACCAGCACCACCCGCTCGGGCCGCCTCTCACGCCCACCCGCCCGATATTCCCACACCCCTACACCACCCACCTCCCCGCGACTTCACACTGTCCAGCTACGTCGGGCCCAAATCCCTCCTACCTGTACTCCCCAGAGACTCAACGCTGCATTACTACCGCATAAAACCCGGCCTTCGCCCACTCTGTCCAGCATTCCACCTCCAACCACACCGACAACCACACCAAGCAACATGAGGATTAAGCGAGCTGTATGGGCCCCTTCCTTTGCCAAGAACCACCGGCTCCACGGGCCCCACCACCTGTTAAATATCCTCAAGCACACCACCACCCCCTCCGCCCTCTTCCTCACCTATGACCAAGCACAAGAGGAAAATTCTTACACTGCCACCTGGGAGCACACACTCCGACACCTCCAGCTCGTCTACACCATCTCCAACACTCTAGCGTTCCACCTCCAGCCACAGGGACGTGACTTTTTTCAAGAACACGGTGGTCAAATGCGTGGCTTTGACAGATACAATACTCCGGAATATTCCGGAGAATACCGTAGTATCCCCGACATCGAGGCGGACCAGGACCAGTGGAGTTCGCCCTCAAGAATGCCGACACCCCCACTCGGACCCCACGGGGTAGCCGCCACCAGCCACCACCACTCCGGGCAACAACGGCGTACGTCAGCCCGGGCCGTGCGCCCTTGTGACATTCAACCACCACGCCGCCGCCACCGTAGGCGAAAGACACTACCTTCGTGTGGCGGAATCACCGAGTTAGCTAGGGGTGGAGTCAGAAACTATACTCCAGGCAGCACCCCTCAGGTAGAGACGATCTATGGTCGCTCTGATAGTGCAAAGGTAGAGACGATCTATGGTCACTCCCATAAAAACCCGGTAGAGACCATCTATGGTCGCTCCCATAAAACCCCGGTAGAGACGATCAATGGTCGCTCCCGTGGCCCTCCGGTAGAGACGATCTATGGTCGCTCCCATAAAACTCAGGTAGAGACGATCTATGGTCGCTCCCCTAAAGCTCAGGTAGAGACGATCAACGGTCGCTCCCTTAGCACTCCGGTAGAGACGATCTATGGTCGCTCCCATAAAAATCAGGTAGAGACGATCAATGGTCGCTCCCCTAAAGATCAGGTAGAGACGATCAATGGTCGCTCCCTTAAAGCTCAGGTAGAGACGATCAACGGTCGCTCCCTCAGCACTCCGGTAGAGACGATCAATGGTCGCTCCCCTAAAAACCAGGTAGAGACGATCTATGGTCGCTCCCATAAAAATCAGGTAGAGACGATCAATGGTCGCTCCCTTAAAGCTCAGGTAGAGACGATCAACGGTCGCTCCCTCAGCACTCCGGTAGAGACGATCAATGGTCGCTCCCCTAAAAAAATCAGGTAGAGACGATCAATGGTCGCTCCCCTAAAGCTCAGGTAGAGACGATCAACGGTCGCTCCCTCAGCACTCCGGTAGAGACGATCGATGGTCGCTCCCAGGGTATAGTGAGGAGAAAGACGTCTCCACGACCGGAGGTTGAACTCCAGGGGTCTCGCTCCGGAAATTCTCGGAGAGACCTCCCTGTTTCCCCCGGCCTCTGTTCCCTATGCGTGGCCTTGGAGAAGACCCACCTGTCGGGCCCCCGTGACAGCTGCTGCCGCAGTCCTCCCCTGATGGCGCCCCTGCTCGTGGGAGACCGCAGTCTGTCGCCTCTTCCGGCCCGCCCTAGGACACCCGGGCGAGACCTCACCACGCCCCCGCCACGCCGGGACCTGACCCAGAGGTTCCTAGACCTATTCGGCCCCAGTCCTAAGGGCCTTACACCGGAGCCCAGTCCAGAAACCCCCGGACGTGAGAGGACGCCCTCGCGAGTCGCCCCGTGCCCTCTCGGCTCGCCCCACCCTGACGACGCCCTCAGTCCGACCGGATCACCGGTGATGTGTCCGTGTTTCTCTTCATGAGGAAATACGAGTGACCCTGTGACAATCGTGAAGTAGGTTAAGTGTGACTCCTTTTCTCTTAGAATAAGTATGGTGCAGTAATTTTATGTAATCTCCACTTGGGCCAACCAGGACATACTGTAATACCCAGTTGAAGGACGAGAATGTGGGTTGAGACATCAAGTGAAAATACGTGCGAGTGTCATCCCGAAGCTTTCTAAGGACATATCTCTAGAGCCCGAAGAAAGACTAAAATATTATTGGAGTGTTATTGGCTAAGCTCTGAGTAATATGGTGGAATAGTATTTACGAGTGTTCCGACTTTGTTACGCGTTGTGAAGCAAGAGTCTATATAACATATCGGAGAGATGTGTAATGAATAGGTTGTGCCGACAGATACCTATTGCCACCAAAACAACAAGGACGGCGAGTAATAACGATATTCCCCTGCTCCGCACACTATCCCTAAAAACTCTCTCCATTCCTCGCTCCCGCTCTTAAAGTCAAAATAAGAATCAGAGTTAATTGTCAAAGAATCTTCGCCAACAGAAAACACCTAAACTCCCTTGCTAATATCGGGCATCCTTAAATATTACCATAACTTTCTCCTCGCCGTTTTAAGTCACTCTCCGTGTCTCCTCTACCTCCTCCTGGTGAGTCACAAACCCCCCCCTCTCCCCTCACGCGCTCCGCGCGCACGGGTATTTACTGCACTCCTAGTACTAAGATTTGTTGTATTGTCATTAGTATCTAGAAAGCTAGTATCCTGCGAGATACACAATATTTTAGATAAGGTTTTTGTATTGCTCTATGTTGTGATGTAATGTCTACTGAAGTGTCCTGTGTCTGACTGAAGTAATACACGTGTATGGTGTTGCCGAAGGTTTTCATGTCCTACCTCTCTTTATTGCACTAGCTCCGGTCTCGAAAGAGGACCCCGCTCCGCGTTCAGTTGAATTGGTACGAGAAGTCGAGCCAAATTCAACTCAGCATTACACTGGTGGCCAGCGGTGGTTCTAGATCCGAGCGTAGAAGAGAGGTAAATAGGAAATATTTGGAAAAATGGCAACTAAACCGCACGTCCAGTTACCCAAGTTTGACCCTGACCAGTATGACATACGCACATATCTTGCAATAGTTAAACCCTTACTAGATATTGGCTTCGATAATGATGAACAAAAAATTGCAGTCACACTACCACTACTGGGTAAAGTCGCAGCGAATATTGCGCCAAAAATTGTCCCAGAACTCACCTGGCAGAACTTTACCAAGTTCGCAGTCCAAGCCATCACCCCATCACTAGGGGAAGTGGTGGCTCTATCCAAATTGGATAGCTTTACTTATGACGGGGATTTAGATAATACCCTGTTGCAGGCAAGAAGCCTGATTACTGCTGCCTACCCGGAAACAGACGAAGAAACCCGGGATCAGCACACCTTCAATACTCTGCTCCGAGTACTCCCAAGTGTTGTGAAGCAACACTTTACTATCCACGATCCGACAGGAGACATGGATAGGGATATACAGCTGATACGGCGCCTCCTGACCGCCTGCCCTCCTCCACAACAAATTAATGTTGTCAAGAAATTCCCCACCCGGCCCCCGGCACCACGTCCGCCCCTGCCCCACACCAGCCCGACCCCGACGCCTAGCCCACCCAGGGCGCACCCCTCTCGTCGGCGCCCCGCCCCGCGAGAAAACCCAAACTTAATTCTGATCAACCCGTGGGAATTCACAGCCTGCAACTCCCGTTGCCCCCTTCATGACATACGGGACCAGCTGAAAGCTGCTCGCCGCAAAAGCACAACCCCGGGTTCACGTAAGGTCTCCGCCCTAGAAGGCGAAGCCCCAGGGGACGAGCTGGCGCCAGCGGACAATCCCCCACCAGGAGAATTAGAGCAGGAACAGGAGCACGAGAGCCCTAGCCAGCTGTATTTTTAGGCCCGCCCCTGCACCAACCCACGGTGGCGGGGGCCATCACCCCTAAGTATCGCCCCCCAGTATACCACAAAATGAAAATCAACGGCGTGAAGGCCAGACTACTAGTTGATACGGGAGCAGCCAGATCCTGTCTTTACAGCCATTATTTCTCCCGCTACAAATCACGGTTTGGCCCGCTCCGCCCCACTACCACCCACCTTATAGATGCGGGGGATGGCCCCCTGCCCATCCGTGGGGAAACTCGGGCCCTACGGGTCGACACCCACCAGCCAGTATCTGCCCAGCACCCCTTCATCATTTTTTATTCCTCCTGCCGGAGCTATGACGGATATTTAGGGCTGGACCTACTACAAAAACTCGGAGCCACTATCGACTGTCGCAACCGACAACTTCAGTTCCACCCCCCACCCCGCTCCGCTCCAGCCGTTTGTACCTGCACGCCGCAGCCCTGGCCGGAGGATCCACACAAACCACCCCCCCTGCACTCTTTCTTTTCCCCTTCTTCGCCTCCCCCTTCCCCTGCACCACCCCACCCCACTCTTGCCCCCTCTTTCCCTGCCACCATTTCTGCCACCGTTACCATCCCCTCACACCACGAGGCATGGGTGCCCCTGAACAGGCCCTCGGGCCCATCCGTTTTGTTCTCCCCCCTCCTCCCTGCCGGACCCCTTTCCGCCTGCCTCGTTTCCCCTACCTTTATCCCCCCCCACCGCGCTGCCATTCGCATCGCTAATCTCGCACCATCCCCTCTCACCCTTCCCAAAGGGCTTATCGTCGGAGAGATGGAAGAAGCCGAGCCCTGCATCCCGTCCCCCCCCCAACGCCCCGCCCCCCTTCCCCCCATCCCTGACCATCTCTCCGACCAACAGTCAGACGCCTTACGCCGCCTCCTCCTGGAGTTCCAGGATTTGTTTGCGGCAGGGCCCACAGATATAGGACACACTACGTACCTGTCTCACGAGATCCATACAACAGGCCCTCCGATACGACAGCCTTCCCGACGTAAGAACCCCCGACAGAGAGAAGAGGAGGACCGCCAAGTGCGCGAAATGGAAGAGGCGGGTGTTATTTCCCCCTCCACCAGCCCGTGGTCCTCCCCCGTTGTTCTAGTGAAGAAAAAAAGACGGCACGATGCGGTTTTGCATCAATTACCGCCGCATGAACGACGTCACGATTAAGGATGCTACTCCCCTTCCCCGCATCGACGATTCCCTAGACTCCCTATACGGGGCGTCTTGGTTTTCTACCCTTGACCTCCAGTCTGGATATTGGCAGGTCCCAGTCCACCCGGATCATCGAGGCAAGACGGCCTTCTCTACCAGTAATGGCCGACATTATGAGTTTAATGTCCTGCCATTCGGCCTCTGCAATGCCCCTGCCATGTTTTCCAGGCTGATGGAATCTGTTTTAAGCAGCCTCACTTGGGAGATATGTTTGGCCTACCTTGATGATGTCATTGTTTTTAGCCAAACCAGGGCCGGTCACTTGCAGCGCCTCCGCCGAGTTTTCACCCGAAATCGCCAGGCAGGCCTCAAGTTACATCCAGCCAAATGTGTCCTGGCCGCAAAAACCGTCGCGTTTCTAGGCCATACCATTTCCCAAGCAGGAATTTCCCCAGACCCCGACAAGCTGCGTGCCATAGCGGACATACCACCTCCGCAGGATGTCCACGGCATCCGTGCCTTTTGGGGGCTCGCATCCTACTACCGCCGCTTCGTGAAGGGGTTTGGACAGATTGCTAAAACTCTTCACGATCTGACGAGGAAAGGGGAACCTTTCCTCTGGACAGAGGACCGACGAACCACTTTCCAGCAGCTGAAAGACAAGCTTATCTCGGCCCCCATCGTGGCCTTCCCCGACTATGCCCTCCCTTTTCGCCTCTACACGGACGTCTCCCTTGACGCCATTGGCGCTGTTCTAGCCCAGGTACAGGCCGGTCGGGAACACATTATTGCTTGTGCCAGCCGCACACTGAACCCGGCCGAGAAAAATTATGCCGCCACCAAGCGAGAATGCCTCGGCATAATCTGGTCCCTCCAATATTTTAGAGCTTACCTTTCCGGGACCCAAGTCACTATAATAACCGACCACCAATCACTCCAGTGGCTGCGACAATCGGACTCCCAGAACGCTCAAACCGTCCGATGGCGTGACACACTAGAGGAATTCCAATACGAGATCTCGTACAGACCCGGGAAGCTCCACACCAACGCAGATGCCCTCTCCAGCCTTCCCATCCACGCGATCCAACCAGACCAGGACCTGCTAGAACTCTGGCACCACAAGGAACGCCCCCCCTGGATTCCAGCCTACCTGTTTCCCAAATTATGCCGACAGGGCGACCACCTTTTAACCCCGTCTGGACACATCCTCTTGGCCCCTGATGCGGCACGTGACACCCTGCGCCAGTTACACGCCCACAACGGCATCCATTTGGGCACAAAAAAATTGCTACAGGTGTTTAATGACGTCTACTGGGCCCCGAACCCCTCCACCCTCGCCAAGGAAATTATTCAAGCTTGCCGCGCCTGCGCGCTCGGGAAAGACATTACCCGGACCGCCGGGCCTTCTGGCCATATCACCGCCCAGAAACCCTGGCAGCTCCTAGCAGTCGACGTGGTAGGACCTCTCCCTCCTAAATCGGGATATAAGTACGTGATCACTTTTGTCGACACGTACTCCAAGTTCGTAATAGCCTGCCCCGCTAAAGAACATCACGCCGTCGCTGTCGCCGATGCCTTACTCCGACACGTTTTTCCCTACTTTGGCATTCCCCAGGCCATCCATTCCGACAATGCCCCCGAATTCTCCGGGAAAGTCTGGGAAGAGCTGGCCAGGATTTTTGGATACGAAATCTCCCACTCCTCACCATATTGGCCTCAAGGGAACGCGGTGTGTGAACGCAGCCATCGTACCTTGGCAAATCAGCTACGGACCAGAATCGAGGCTACAAAAGACAACGATTGGCCAGCACACGTCAAAAGCGTCCAGTGGGGCATGAATTCGTGCCCCCGAGAGGATGGGGTTTCCCCCCACGAAAGGATCTTTGGCGAAACCCCCCTCCTACTACCTTTATGCCATCACCTGCAGCCGCCCACCTCCGCCCCTGCAACGGACCCGCTACACTTGCTAAAAAGGCGGGTATACCACCTACAGCGGAACTTAGATCTTGGACCCGACACAGCCGCCAACCCCTACAAGCAGGGTGACACCGTAGTCATCGCCCAACTCCCCACTCCCCACAAACTTGCCCCCCGTTTCACGGGCCCCCACACCATCACCAAGATCCCCAACCCTTCCCAGGTGGTCGTGGACTACCACGGCACTCCCCGTACCCTCTGAAACCGACATGTGCGCCCCTTCCGCACGCCCATTCCCCCCGCCCCGACCCCGCCCCCCCAACCCCCCACGGCTCCCGCTCCACCCTCTACAACCACATATGAGTGCTACATCTCCTCCTCCCCTTCCCCCTCTCCCCCCCTACCACCTCCGCCTCTCCTGCCCCAGGCACCTCACCTGACATCTCCCCCGCCACCCCCCCTCCCCCTCGCCCCACCCATCCGTGGCTTGCCCCTCAGTCCTCACTCCCCCATCTCCGGCCCCTGCCGCCACCCCCTCCCCCCAGCCCATCACCACCCCTTCTGCCCACACCACCACCCTTTCACCACAACCCTCTTCCACCCTCCTTCCCCTGCCCACCACCAGGACGCCCACTTCACCAATACCACGTCCTACCACACCCACGGCACGAAAGACAACACGCCCACACCTAACGCCCCCCTCCCCCCCACCCCTACCCGCACCACCACCACCCCTTCACCACCACCCCCTTCTCCTCCCCTTCCCCTGGCCACCACCCGTACGCCCACTCCACCAATACCACGTTCTACCACGCCCGCGGCACGAAAGACAACACGCCCACACCCAACGCCCCCCTCCCCCCCCACCTCGACCCTCACCACCAGCACCACCCGCTCGGGCCGCCTCTCACGCCCACCCGCCCGATATTCCCACACCCCTACACCACCCACCTCCCCGCGACTTCACACTGTCCAGCTACATCGGGCCCAAATCCCTCCTACCTGTACTCCCCAGAGACTCAACGCCGCATTACTACCGCACAAAACCCGGCCTTCGCCCACTCTGTCCGGCATTCCACCTCCAACCACACCGACAACCACACCAAGCAACATGAGGATTAAGCGAGCTGTATGGGCCCCTTCCTTTGCCAAGAACTACCGGCTCCGCGGGCCCCACCACCTGTTAAAATATCCTCAAGCACACCACCACCCCCTCCGCCCTCTTCCTCACCTATGACCAAGCACAAGAGGAAAATTCTTACACTGCCGCCTGGCAGCACACACTCCGACACCTCCAGCCCGTCTACACCACCTCCAACACTCTAGCGTTCCACCTCCAGCCACAGGGACGTGACTTTTTTCAAGAACACGGTGGTGAAATGCGTGGCTTTGACAGATACAATACTCTGGAATATTCCGGAGAATACCGTAGTATCCCCGACATCGAGGCGGACCAGGAGCAGTGGAGTTCGCCCTCAAGAATGCCGACACCCCCACTCGGACCCCATGGGGTAGCCGCCGCCAGCCACCACCACTCTGGGCAACAACGGCGTACGTCAGCCCAGGCCGTGCGCCCTTGTGACACTCAACCACCACGCCGCCGCCACCGTAGGCGAAAGACACTACCTTCGTGTGGCGGAATCACCGAGTTAGCTAGGGGTGGAGTCAGAAACTATACTCCAGGCAGCGCCCCTCAGGTAGAGACGATCTATGGTCGCTCTGATAGTGCAAAGGTAGAGACGATCTATGGTCGCTCCCATAAAAACCCGGTAGAGACGATCTATGGTCGCTCCCATAAAACCCCGGTAGAGACGATCAATGGTCGCTCCCGTGGCCCTCCGGTAGAGACGATCTATGGTCGCTCCCATAAAAATCAGGCAGAGACGATCAATGGTCGCTCCCTTGAAGCTCAGGTAGAGATGATCAACGGTCGCTCCCTCAGCACTCCGGTAGAGACGATCAATGGTCGCTCCCCTAAAAACCAGGTAGAGACGATCTATGGTCGCTCCCCTAAAAAAATCAGGTAGAGACGATCAATGGTCGCTCCCCTAAAGCTCAGGTAGAGACGATCAATGGTCGCTCCCTCAGCACTCCGGTAGAGATGATCGATGGTCGCTCCCAGGGTATAGTGAGGAGAAAGATGTCTCCACGACCGGAGGTTGAACTCCAGGGGTCTCGCTCCGGAAATTCTCGGAGAGACCTCCCTGTTTCCCCCGGCCTCTGTTCCCTATGCGTGGCCTTGGAGAAGACCCACCTGTCGGGCCCCCGTGACAGCCACTGCCGCAGTCCTCCCCTGACGGCGCCCCTGCTCATGGGAGACCGCAGTCTGTCGCCTCTTCCGGCCCGCCCTAGGACACCCGGGCGAGACCTCACCACGCCCCCGCGATGCCGGGACCTGACCCAGAGGTTCCTAGACCTCTTCGGCCCCAGTCCTAAGGGCCTTACACCGGAGCCCAGTCCAGAAACCCCCGGACGTGAGAGGACGCCCTCGCGAGTCGCCCCATGCCCTCTCGGCTCGCCCCACCCTGACGACGCACTCAGTCCGACCGGATCACCGATGATGTGTCCGTGTTTCTCTTCATGAGGAAATACGAGTGACCCTGTGACAATCGTGAAGTAGGTTAAGTGTGACTCCTTTTCTCTTAGAAAAAGTATGGTGCAGTAATTTTATGTAATCTCCATTGGGGCCAACCAGGACATAACACCCAGTTGAAGGACGAGAATGTGGGTTGAGACCTCAAGTGAAAATACGTGCGAGTGTCATCCCAAAGCTTTCTAAGGACATATCTCTAGAGCCCGAAGAAAGACTAAAATATTTTTAGAGTGTTATTGGCTAAGCTCTGAGTAATATGGTGGAATAGTATTTACGAGTGTTCCGACTTTGTTACGCGTTGTGAAGCAAGAGTCTACATAACATATCGGAGAGATGTGTAATGAATAGGTTGTGCCGACAGAAACCTATTGCCACCAAAACAACAAGGACGGCGAGTAATAACGATATTCCCCTGCTCCGCACACTATCCCTAAAAACTCTCTCCATTCCTCGCTCCCGCTCTTAAAGTCAAAATAAGAATCAGAGTTAATTGTCAAAGAATCTTCGCCAACAGAAAACACCTAAACTCCCTCGCTAATATCGGGCATCCTTAAATATTACCATAACTTTCTCCTCGCCGTTTTAAGTCACTCCGTGTCTCCCCTACCTCCTCCTGGTGAGTCACAAACCACCCCCTCTCCCCTCACGCGCTCCGCGCGCATGGGTATTTACTGCACTCCTATAGTCGGCCTTGCGCCCGTAAGCGCCTGTGGTGTGGCTCGCACCTGCTTACAATGGTGCCACGTTTCCTCAACTTGCGATGTGAAACGGAAGCTATTTATGTACAAGGCATCACAAATTCGATAAATTCAGATGAATAAAACTTACACTTGTGTATTTTGATGGATGAATCAACAGTAATCTAATTATGCATAAAATATTTATACAGTAACACAGAAACATGGCATACATATTGTACAGTGTTGCTAAAAGAAATAGCAGTCACTTTTAATGTTTTTTAGCGTAGTTTTAGGGTGGTTAATAATATTACAGTTATGGATATAATAGAATGAGCCTGAAAAAAGAAGAAATATGCCAATATCCAAAGTAAAAGAAATAATTCATATAATTCTTGTGAGTGGCAGCACTGACAGATAGCTTCCCTACAGAGAGAGAGAGAGAGAGAGAGAGAGAGAGAGAGAGAGGCAGGAGAGGGGCATGCATTGAATGCATTGTCGGCATCACTAAATATAACAAAACCAAATTAACAAATGAAAGCACAATTATAAATAACTTATAAAAGAAAAGTACTCAGGGTGGCTCACATTTCCCGCCATGTGGTAGGTGAATCCAGCCCCCCCTTCCCCTTCCCTCCCTTCTTAATCCCTCCTGGGTGTCTCAGGTCAAATCCCCCTTCACACTTCCCCTCCCCCCTGGACCACCACCCCAACAAACCCACATCCACACTCCCACCCACACCTACACCCACACCCCACTACGTCGGGGTGTATGAATCAGTAACTTAACAAACCTCTCAGCAGACAGTAACTTTGACACTCCATCTACTACTAAATATAACAAAACCAAATTAACAGATGAAAGCACAATTATAAATAACTTATAAAAGAATCAAAAGTACTCAGGGTGGCTCACATTTCCCGCCAGGAGAGAGAGAGAGAGAGAGAGAGAGAGAGAGAGAGAGAGAGAGAGAGAGAGAGATAACGGTATAGAAAACGTGGCAACACTGTACACAGGTGCGGACCACACCACAGCCGCAAACGTGCGCGAGTCCTACTATAGTACTAAGATTTGTTGTATTGTCATTAGTATCTAGAAAGCTAGTATCCTGCGAGATACACAATATTTTAGATAAGGTTTTTGTATTGCTCTATATTGTGATGTAATGTCCACTGAAGTGTCCTGTGTCTGACTGAAGTAATACACGTGTATGGTGTTGCCGAAGGTTTTTATGTCCTACCTCTCTTTATTGCACTAGCTCCGGTCTCGAAAGAGGACCCCGCTCCACGTTGAGTTGAATTGGTACGAGAAGTCGAGCCAAATTCAACTCAGCATTACCCGTACGGAGAACAACTGCCGGACGAACGGGGCCATCCTCACGCCGCGGCTTAGGACCGACGACGGGGTGTTGCTTCCGTAATAGGGAAGTGCTACACGTACGGTAGCAGGGGCTCTTTACCCTGATCTGTACTTTGGCCGTAGCCGGAAGCTGATCTATCCTAGCAGGAACATCTGCCGGACGAACGGGGCTGTCCTCGCGCCGCGGCTTAGGACCGACGACGGGATGTTGCTCCTGAAGGGGAAAACAGCAAGAGAGTGATGCGCTGGGGCAACTCTCTCTCTCTGGTGTGCTAAGGCCAGAGCCTGGGGTCGCTTTCCCCTTCACACTCTTTATTAGGCCGTAGCCTTGGGCCTCTTGCCCTTGGGCCTCTTGCCCTAGAGGGAGTAAGAAGGCCGTCAATACGGTGCTACCTGGGACTGAATCTGGTTCAGTCCCACCCCTATTCTGGCGATCACTGCTCCGCCCACAATGTAGTCTACTTCCCCTGATCACCTGGGGTTGGGACAATTGCGGGGAACAAGGACCTAGGACCGTAATGTCCTGATGACCCTCTTGACTGGGGTCACTAAACTCACCGGTGTGTCCTCCTGGGGTGGTGGTGCGGTGGCGGTGCGGTGGCGGCCCGGTGGTGGTGTGGGGGGTGGTGTGGGGGGTGGTGAGGTGGGAGGTCCGGCGGTGGGCACGGCGGGCATTTTATCGAGGAATATTATTACGCTTAATGTTGTTATTAGTAAGTGTAAAGAATCGCTTGTTAACGTCCGTCTCGTGTACTCGCATGGCGGCGCTCACTTGTTTTTTTCCAGGTGGAAGACATGAGCCGAACCACACGTGTGACCTTCACGGCAGATTTTCCTTTTTCGGGCAAATTAATAACCAAAATTTTTCTTGAAATGAATCCTCGTGTGACCCAGGCCATAATGTAAAAGATTTGTCAGTGTCAGATCATAAAAGACTGGATGAATATCGGTGGTAGTACGTCGTATGCTCTGTTTATGTCTGGCTAATTGTCTCAGCCGACATGGGTAACACTTTTAAAGAGACACAAATAGCGCTTAAACATTAGTATAGCGTTGTAAACTGCATCAATAAAATTATACAGTAACTTCCGTCAACATTTTAAATATTTATAAGACAATGAACCACAACAGAAAGCACAAAATTTATGAAGGAATTTTTGAAGAGAAGGGTCAAGGAATTCCTTCAAGTTCCAATAATTTCTGCTGCCCAGAGGAAAAATCTTACCCTTCGCGCAGCTCAGGAAGGGAAGGATTTTTTTTAAGAATACCAATTCAGCCAAAGATTTCCTTCCCATGCCTCTACAAGGGAAGGAAATGTCTAAGAATACGGCCGAAAGGGACGCTCCTTTGCCATTCCCGTATTTATTCTCTCTCTCTCTCTCTCTCTCTCTCAGAATAATGCTCTTTATCTCTCTCTCTCTCTCTCTCTCTCTCAGAATAATGCTCTTTATCTCTCTCTCCTGTCTTGTCAAGACAATTTATTTAATAATTCAATATAGATTTACAATAGCATATGTAATTCGCTACAAAAAATAAAAAATCGTGAAAAAAGAGTATTTAAATCAAATATCCACAGCCTAATAAATTATCAGGCTGTGGATATGTGATATAAATAATGTTTTAATGGTTTTTGTAAGGACTTGCATATGCTAATCTTAAAAAATAGTATATTTATTATTATTTACTAATAATAATAATTTAAAAAATATTAAAAATACATTATCTCTGTTGAAGCATATTAAGAAATGCTACTACCCCCTTCCCTCCTGCCTCCCCCCATCAACCCATCCTCGCGACCCGCCCCAGCCTCCCCCATCCCTTGTCCAGCCATGTGAGAAGTTCCCAAGACCACGTGTCCCCTGGAAGACCACGTGTCCCTTGGATTGCGCAGTGCGCAATCCACAGAGCAGGTGCGCAAGCGCAAATTTTGTTGTGCAAGCGCAACTAAGTTTGCGCTTGCGCACCAGCCTTTTCGTGTGTGCAAGCGAAAAATTGCGCATGGTCTCGTGCGGTGCGCAATGCGCAAACGATATCACCGGAGCGCAAGGGTGCGCAATTGCGCTTTGCGCAAGTGTTTGCGCACCTGCCCAGCATTGTGTATATATATATATAAATATATATATATATATATATATATATATATACAGTATATATATATATATATATATATATATATATATATATATATACATATATATATATATATATATATATATATATATATATATATATATATACAGTAATATATATATATATAATATATATATATACAGTAATATATATATATATATATATATATATATATATATATATATATATACAGTAATATATATATATATATATATATACAGGAGCCTCTGTGGTACAGTGGTAGAGTGTGCGTTTCGCACGCTGGTGAGTGTGGGTTTGCCTCCCACCAGAGTTGTAAAAACTTTGGGAAGAGTTCACCAAGCCACTTGCTACTTTGGGAGATACAAGGGGTGCTGTGGTTGAACCAGTGTCGCATACTAGTATGCTTGCACCCAATTGGCTTATGGCGGGCCAATTACACTTGATTCACAGACTACACACATATCCAAAGCCACTACAATACTACAGTTACACTCACAAGCACTTCTCACCCTACATACAATCTCTACCAGACAGCCTAAGTCACTGGGTAGAGATACATTGGTTGTATCGTCCCTGCTTCGGTAGGGATAGGCCGGTCCTGCAGTGGACCTCAATGGCTGATGATGATATATATACATGCTCCCTACGTGTCAACAAGTGGGTTGGTGGATGATTAGTGCCCCTCTCCGTAAACTAAATAACTCAAGTCAAATGGCCACCCCTTTCGGGATTATGGCGTTTGGCAATAGGCAGGTAGATAGTATATATATATATATATATATATATATATATATATATATATGTATATATATATATATATATATATATATATATATATATATATATACATAAAATGCCGGGTTTGGGGTCTGGAAACAACACGACACCCCCAGAAAGAGCCCACAGAGAGGTAGACAGCGTACAGTCCAGCTCCGTGCGAGAGGGACGTAAGTCCGCCCGGGCTGCGCGCCCCTATTACCCGCAACTTGCCTGCCGCCACCGTAGCAGGAAACCGCAACTACCATGCGGGCAACCCGACCCTCGACAGCTTCGGGGTGGAGCTGTTTCTCCAGCTCCTGCCAGCACCCGAGACAGCCTGTAGCCACTCAACCCTTCTGAAGGAGACGGCCTGTAGCCGCTCCCGCCTTCGTCAGGAGATAGCTTGTAGCCTCTCTGATGGTGTCTTCCTCGAGACTGCCTGTAGCCGCTCCCGCCTTCGTCAGGAGATAGCTTGTAGCCTCTCTGATGGTGTCTTCCTCGAGACTGCCTGTAGCCGCTCTGAGGGGAATCAGGAGATGGCCTGTAGCTGCTCCTGCCTTTGTCCGGAGATGGCCTGTAGCTGCTCCAAAGGTGCCCTTAGGTCTGCTGGTAGCTGCTCCCTCCCCCAGGCCATGGCCAGTAGCTGGGCCTTGGCAACAGCCAGTAGCCGCACCCCTAGAGGGCCACGGCCAGTAGCCGGGCCCTACGGCAGGAGACGGCCTGTAGCCACTCCTCCATCAGAAGCTGATGCCTGTTCTCCGGCCCATGACCCAGAGGGAGTCCCGGGCCTAGAAGAGCACTGGAGTGGCCCTGTGGTCTCCCCTGGCCTCTGCTCCCCGCAACCAGTTCTGGAGGAGGCCCACCTGACGGACCCTGACGCAGACTGGTGCCGCAGCCCCTTCCTGATGGTGCTGCCAAGCACCGGGGACTGCAGCCCTCGGGAACCCCAGACCGCCCTCAGGACTCCCAGACAGGAACTCCCCGCACTTCGACTCCGGAGATCTTCTTCCGTCAGGCGCCTGAGCGAAAGGTTCAGGGAGTTATTCGGCCCCAGCCCTGAGGGCTGTACTCCCACCCCCAGCCCCAAGAGTGCAAGGCCCTTCACCACCCACAGCCCTGGACAAGAAAGGACGCCCCTGCGTGTGATCCTGTGGCCTCTAGATGTAGAGGCCCCCGGCGGAACCTAGCCCCATCAGTAGTGGAGCTGTGACGCCTCCGCCGCCCTTTTTACCCGACCGCCCCGATGCCCAGATCCGAAAGGAGTGACAGTGATAACACAGTGTCTGTGACTTAGTAATACAGAGGCAGAACAGTGAAATAACCCTCTAGTGGAAGTCAGTGATAATACCAAAGTGGTGGACTGAGTAACAGTGACAGTGCAACTGCAAATACGGCCACCCAGTGAGAGCCTGATCTATCAGAGTGAATATGCTACCACCAGAAAATACCTCCTAAGACCATATCCAGACCCCAGTGCCAAAGAAACCCTCACCAACACTGAACAATATTAGTGACTCCACGAATATAGAAAACCCAGACTTCCTATAATTAATAATACTCTGCCTCAAGTGCTATTTGATCCAAGCAGTATCCTGCATGATACTTACAACCCATATCGATCGACTGCAAGGGATGGCCCTGTAAGGGCAGTTGCTTGCCCAGACCTGAGGAGTCTGTTTGATCAGCCAGACTTGGGTAGCACAGTTGCAACAAGAACAACAACAGATTGATGAGATACCACAAGATGGGGCAATTCAACTACCTCAGGCAATTAGACTCAATAAGAGGTAATGAGACTCAGATGGTCCAGATAGTGTAAATAGGGGTATATTTGACTTTTTCATTTGGTACTATATTCTAAAACCACCAATTTACATTGTTAATGTAATTCATGGATAGCTTTCTGAAGGTAAGTGAACTATGATCAATTTTCCATTCCAGTTATTTTCAGATTATTTTGAGCTGTGATTTACACGCATACAGTAAACCCTTGATTTAACGAACTAATTGGGGCGAGAGGTGGGTCGCTACATCCGAAAATTCATTATATACGTGAGGTCGGTACTTCTGAGGGATTACCGAACTCAGTTCACTATATAAGGGGAGTCATTTGCTCCTACGTGCTGAAACATAACCTAAAGTAACTCTATGAAGTTTTACATGGAGAATTCCATGGTTTATGAAGTTGTACATGTAAATACAATACTGTATGAAGTTGTACATATAAATACAATATACCAGTAACAAGAATACAGTATGATGTGGTACTCTTACAGTACACTTACTGTGTCAGGAAGGGATGTTGTTGTCACCATGGGCTGATTCCCGAATTTCCCCCTCATTTAGCGACCTTTGTTCGCAAACCCCGGGGGAAGTTCAGTCGCAATTTGGTCATTCATTATATCCAAAATTTGCAGTACCAGGGTTCGTTATATCGAAGGTTTACTGTAACTACATGATTAATTGTATTTTCCTCTGTCCTCTTCGATATACAGTATAAGAACAAGCTAAGTGCCATTAATGCTTATCCACTTACCAAAGTAAGTTAGCTGCTTTAGTTTATAAAATATGATTTTTGACTGATGGGGCAATTTGACTCACCCCCCTGGGGCAACCTGACTTGGTCCCCCAGAGCAACTTGACTCGGCCCCCTGGGGTAATTTGAGTTAGTATTTTGAGGCAGTTTATATGCTGCAACTTCATCAATCTATCTGGACAGTTGTAGACACTACATCACAGATTTCAAGGATAATCTCCCAGGTACAGATTGGGTACACGGTTTCTTGAAGAAACTTAGACCTGCTGTTCTCCAGGATATGCCAAAATATTTCGAGGAAGCGGGCTGCTGTCTCTGAAGAGATCATAGTGGCCTACTTTAAAAAGCTAGAAGAGAGCCTTAGGAGAAACCAACATCACACAAAATCCTAAGGGAAAGCTCCAGATATTCCAGCACGGCATAAAACATGCAGAACGTATCATGAATATGATGAAGAGTTAACATCCATCATGTTCTCCATCATCGATTCATCGCCAGTGGAATGCACCTTGATCCATATGTTGTTTACAAGGCTGAACACTTGCAGCAGTTATGGACTGAAGAAGGACCAATCAACGTTTATAACCGAACTTTTTTTGGCTGGTTTGATTTGAACTGATGCAGGGGGAGCGGAGAGGCAGGTCTCCTGAAGGCACACAACCAAAGGACAATACTGGGCAAGAAGGCATCAAAGGTCAGAGCAATTCGAAATAAAACTTTGAATGTTTCACTGAAGGAAAGTCCACCGAGTCCTACTGCCCCATATCTGGTGTTGATAAACATTATTTTTCTTTTTCAGATATGCCTCTTCTATGTTTTTCTAAGATGAAATCCATTTTCACATATGAAGCTAGATCATTTGTATTTCATGACCCATACATTAAATCTTTTTAAATGTCCTAAACGTCGCACTACAAACCTTGGTAAAGTACATCAAAAAATAGCCAAAAGTGAGTCAAACTGCCCCATTTTATGGTATAAAGATGCAGCATTCACCTTGTCACAAACTAGAATTACTGGACACATTATACCACTTGTAGTGACAGTGATGGTGCTTAGTGGCTGACTTGAATTATGTTATCAGTATGCTGTGAAGAAAATGCAGATGGTAAATAAGGCATTTTAGAGAAAAACTGAATATGGGTAAGTCATTACTAATCTCTGGGACTCTTTGGTTGGGCAACCATACCATTCCCACTTGATCTTTGCACCAAATGATTTATTTTTATTCAGATTTATATGGGAAAGTATATTGAAACATACAGTATTTAGTTCTGACAGCATTTACTAACCATATATTTAATCCATGAATCTGGTGATTTCCAGTATTCTTTTGGTTTATTTGCACTACCTCCAGATTATTTTATTAATCTTAGGAGACCCTTTGAAATGAAGGGAACACCAAAAGTTGTATGTAACATTCCCAGTATAAAAACACTCTACGCTAAATAAAATTGTCTGGAAATAGCAAGAATAAAATATACAATAATTATGTCATCAGAGTCAAGGGATTATTAGTATTACAAATATTGCCATTTTTTCAAATTATGTCTGTACTGCTGAAAGCACTTATATATATTATTTACATATTTACATCCTTCACAGTAAATGCAGTACATGAATGAGTTAAGTTCATACTGAAGTCTGTATGAGTTAATGTCCAAGACTCCAGGGCCTAGATACACAATTCTTTGTTGCAACAATAACTGGCTTTTCAAAGAACGGCATGGAAGAGCCAGTACTAAATCTTCCCTTGTTTCTAGTTCTTCCCGAAAAAAATATATACATATTATTATTATTTCAAGAAAACTAACCATATATTTGTTAACTAAAGAGGAATAGAGATATAGGATATTTTTGCAATCTCCTTTCCTCATCCTTCAAAAAAAAAAAAAAAAAAAAAAAAAAAAAAAAAAAAAGTCGCCAACCAGCAGATCTGATACTTCACCACACTTTCACTCCCAGGAATGCTGGATTAAGAGACTTTATTTTTATTAAAAAAAAAAAAAAAAAAAAAAAAAAATTACAGCTTTACTTAATTAATGCAAAAGGAATATTAGATTATTATACAGTATTAAGTTTGTGCACTAAAAGAAATTACATGTATGTATGTATATATGTATATATATATATATATGTATATATATATATATATATATATATATATATATATATATATATATATATATATATATATATATATATATAATGCTTACAAAATAATTTGTACAGCTGCAATTCTCACACTGAATCCCCCCAAGGCAATTATCTATTATCACAGTAAAACCACTATAATATAATGAAGAACTTCTCTAATGGAAAAAATTTTACAGAAATCTGAATAATTTACACAGTAAAATAATACATGTTTGGCTTCAAAACCAACTCCTCATGATGATCAAAGTAAAAATAATGGTCAATCTGCAGATCACACAAACTGCAATTCTGGGGATTTCTTTTTGCCAGTCAATGCATCTCACATTCTACTATTCTGTAATCTATATTTTTGTCACAAGAGAATATTAACACTTGTTGTGATGTTTCTGTTGAAATTTGTATGAGGATATTCTGGCATGCTATCATGTTGGTGAGAGGATTTTTTTAGTACATCATCATTTTGGTATACACACAGTAAAGTAGAGGTATGGAGGGTTGAGAGGGAAGGGGAAGGGCATCTCCCACCCAATTAAGTACAGCATTCTAATTATGGGGGGAGGGGACTTTGAACCCCCAGACCCCTCCTCTCCCAGCTTTATATAATCTCCATACCATGCACACTGGTGTTATGTGAGGATGCCCATCATCCACTCATTTAAAGTAGTGCTGCCTACTTCTTCTTTCAAGTCCATCATTCTTTTTCTGTGTCTGACCTCATCTCTTCCTACTTCTCCCATCCTTTCTGTCACCATCTATTATTATTCTTTCCACTTCGGGTAGCTCTACAATGATTGACAAGCCCAGTGGTTTTCCTGTAACTTAAAAATCCATTTACTATGCTGGGTGGCAATCATATAGCCAAATAATGGAGTGATGTGGTGCCTGCTTTGATGCCCCCGTTAACTGGGTGAGATGCAAATGTGGCATCCACCCAGGAACCAAACCTTCACACTATTCCCCATGCCTTGCTGTCAGCCACATGGGAATATCAGTTCGCTGCATGGGATAGCCCTGTAGAGGTGGTTGCTTCCTGGAATTGATGGGTCTGCTCAATCAGACACACTGGGATAGCATAGACAGCATAACAACAACCATGCATACTGAATACTGCATTACTCTACAAAGTGTACCATCTTGGCAACATACCAAAACATTTTCTCACGTATATTTCAACTTAAATTTCATGCTGATATTCATTTTGACAACATTTCACTGATAATAAAATTGCCAAAATATATCATTTGGCAAATGGAAATTCCCAGAGTTACTGTTTGTGTGAAACCAAAAACTGAACTGTGTGTGTGTGTGTGTGTGTGTGTGTGTGTGTGTGTGTGTGTGTGTGTGTGTGTGTGTGTGTGTGTGTGTGTGTGTGTGTGTGTGTGTGTGTGTGTGTGTGTGTGTGTGTGTGTACTCCCTGAGGAGTTATGGCACTGCTTTTATGTACAGGACTGTCACTGAAGTGTGTAGCACTCTGTGACCGAATGCCCTTCCTGATGTCAACTGATGGCTTTTAGTTAGATGGGGCTGGGGGGGTGTCGTGATTTCACTAAAATGACAATTGCAACGGGCACCTCCAATAATCTTGTGCCGATGTGGTGATGCACAGGAGCCAACAGTCAGCTGTCTGAGCCAACACAGCAGCTCAGTGCTTACATTCACTCCAATCATCTGCCTTTCATTCCATTTTGTATATACTGGGCCATTCAAACACCACTGCTATTGCCAAACAACAATGGAAAAGCTTAACAAATAGTGCAGTGTGCAATATTAAGTGAAGTGATAATCTGTTGTGTGTGAAATACAGGTACTGAAATTTATGACTTGGAAATCATGTCTGGCAAGCATGGTACCCCTCATGGAATGCACAGTGTTACTGATGGGAGCTATGGGTAAGCCTAAAAGGGTAAGGTTTTTAAGATTTTAAGTTTCATGGTCTAGGGAGCCCTCCCTATCCCCAGTGAATTCGCTATATCGACCTCTTTATACAATAAATCGTTATATGATAGGTTTTTTCTTGACATAACCCTATCGTATAGTGAGTAATGACTGTAGTGAATGCTCTAATGCATTGAGCCACAGTGGCTAAAAATACCTGTTCTGTGATACCAGTGCTATTTATATGCAGTCATTTACCTTCTTGATATGCAGTATACCCATAAAATAATATGCTCACTTGGCGGCAGAATGCACAACACTTAACATCGCTTATTAGGATCTGTCCAGAATATAACCCCCCAAGATTTTCATGCTTGAGTAGTGAACTGGAATATTTTAACGGGGGCACTTAAGTACTGTGCTACTGGGAATTTGTAATGCAGTAAAACTGATTACTTAAAATTACTGTATTTCCCAAAACTGTTCCTTCATAATGTGGAAGAAATGCAGCTTGGGACTATGAGATCACCAATCCACTGCTCTACCACATAGCTACACCTTCACATACAAAGAAACACTTAACATAGGTACTTCACAGCCTTATGAGCCACCACCCATTTATGATGTTTTCATTTTATTTCTGCCATCTTCTGACAATATTATTCTGCTTATGACAGACTTCTCCAACTGGAGGGGCTAGAAACAGCATTAATAAACCCTTCCATTATGAGAAATCTTTCCTCAGTTGAATATTATCAAATGGTAGCATCAAGAAAAAACTTAAAGAGGTCATACATATTCAATGGGCTAATCAAGTACTTTCTCATACTTGAGTACCAACCCATTGTTTTAAGCTCCAAAACATGCACAAGAATAAGACAGCAAATAGAGATGAAAGAACAGACAGCACTGACAGACTGGAGAAGAAAGGAGTGCCAGTAAAGATTAAGTTTTTCTAGTGGCTAGGAAAAGGACAAAAACTTAGTACAAAGACAAGAGTACTTGTACTGAGAGAGAGAGAGAGAGAGAGAGAGAGAGAGAGAGAGAGAGAGAGAGAGAGAGAATCCTGGAGGGCTTTCAAACAAGAGAAAAGTATCTGAGAGAATGATAACTAGTGCAAACATATGATGAAATGTGAGGGCTGCCTGAGGTTACATTTGTATGCATATAGCATTGATTAATATGATACTTTTATTGCTAAAATAAAATAAAATGGATTCCCTTAATTAGAAGCATTTTTAAAAATCAGTAATGGTAGTTAATTATTAATAATGATGCACTGATGCTTTCAGTCAGACTATGGGCACTGATCACTGATAAGAAAAAAGAAGCCTAAATCTCATAATTCAAATATACAGTATATATATATATATATATATATATATATATATATATATATATATATATAAACACACACACACATAGGATTTAGTCTTTATGAAAGATCCAAATGATGTACAGAATACAGACAAACTCCAGTTTAACGATGCAACTGGTTAAATAAAAACCCATCACTAGGCGGGCTATCATAGCTCGGGGCAGATTTACAACGTAAAGTACAGGGATGTGGTTTTGAGCCTTAGGTTCCACCCCTAACCAAGTTTTAAACTCACTCAAAAGAATCCAAAAAAAAAGTTTAAAGCCAAAAAATGGCTTAACAGCTGTAAAAGAAGCTAATTTAAGTCTAAAACCAGTACCCATCTTGCTTGTACCCAGTCTAAGTCACTGGAGAATGTGATCTCAGACTCGTATTCAAACTCGGTAGAGAAGCAGCAGCACTGTATACAATCCTACCATCAGATGGTCCCTGGACAATTAAATAAACATCTCGTTATGCACAATAATAATGTATGAATGACGCAGAATTATTTAAGGTACGAACTGTTGTGACGGAGAATCGTTGATGTTTTGACGGGGAATTCTCTTGACTGGGAATGCAATCGATGATGCAATACCGATAGCCTTTTCAACAGTCCCTCTTTATGTCATTTTAGTTACTGTTCTGGTTGCTGAGCTCCTTTACTTTCTTCTCTCTTATTTTCCAATATTAATTTAGAAATTCCTTTGTATTTTCAAAGCGTTTTCCTTTGAACTGCCCAAATGTACACACACGATTTATTGATGTCACAGTTTTCATCAATGCATGAAATACTTACTCCTTAAAGCTTTCATAATTGTTAATATTTATTTAAAATCACAATTATATATTCCATGATAGATGCTCAATGGTCAAACATGAAATATTCTTTATTGAGTTGCCCAGTTGACCACACTGTTTTGTACCTCGTTTGATGGGCGAGAATCCGTATCCCAAAAGACAGTCTTCACTCCATATATGAATAAATCTCATTAACCTAAGTGTAAAAACAGTTGATAAATCAACATAAACACAAAATTTAAGTCTAAAATATCATCAAAATCGGTAAAAAAAAATCAAAACCCATCGCAAAACCTGGGGTAAGCCTACGACAAGCAGGGAAGGGTGGTATTTCTACCCCCATCACTATTCCAGGGTATCACATCTAGGGGTATCGTAGACTGGGGTTTGCCTGTATAAGAATTCAGTGCCCTCTAGGCAAGAGTGATCAATTGGTTGCTGAGATGGAGTTGCTTGGAGGTAAGGCAGAAAGTAAAGAAAGATACAGCCAGGATTGATATAAATGTGGAAAAACAGATTTTATTCCCTTAAGAGGTAGGGGAGAAGATGAGAGAGAGAAGAGAGAGATATATGTGAGCAGGAGAAGGGAGGTTAAGAGACTGGTGAAGGAGAGTAAGAAAAAAGTGGATGAAGAGTTTGGGAGGAATCTGAGTGTGAAATGGAGGGAGAGTAAGAAATTGTTTTGGAAGGAGGTAAAGAAAGTAAGGCAGTGTGAAAGGGGAAATAATTGGGGAGTGAAAGATAGGAATAATAGATTGTTGGTGGAGAAGAGAGAGAAATTGAGGAGATGGAAGGAGCACTTTGAGGATTTGTTGAATGTAGAGAGTGAGAGCAGTGTGAGTATAAGCGGTTGGGGAATGGCTGGGAGAAGAGGAGATGAGAGGAGGGAGGAAGAGATCAGTAGGGCAGAAGTAGTGGAAGCAATGAAGAAGATTAAGCTGGGAAAGGCCCCAGGAATTGATGGAGTGTGTGGTGAAATGCTTAGGTATGGGGGTGAGATTGTTGTGGAGTGGATATGGAAGTTGTGTAGATTGGCTTGGGAAGAGGGAAGGGTTCCAGAGGACTGGAAATCAGGTATAATTGTTCCTCTGTACAAAGGAAAAGGGGAGAGAGAAGTAGGTGGTAACCATAGGGGTATTTGCCTACTTAGTGTGACTGGTAAAATATATGGTAGAATACTCATTGATAGGGTTAGGCATATGACAGAGGAGCTAGTTGGAGAAGAACAAGGGGGATTTAGAAAGGGAAAAGGGTGTGTAGATCAGATATTTGTTCTAAGATGTTTAGTGGAGAAGTATCTAGAGAAGGGAAGGAAAGTGTATGCTGCCTTCATGGACTTGGAGAAAGCTTATGATAGAATAGATAGGCAAGGTATGTGGAAGGTATTAAGAATATATGGAGTGGAGGGGAAATTGTTGAGTGCTGTGAAGAGTATGTACCAGGGAGCTAGGGCTACGGTGCGAGTGGATGGTGAGCTGAGTGAGTTCTTTGATCTCAATGTGGGACTGAAACAGGGCTGTGTGATGTCTCCATGGCTGTTTAATATATATATGGATGGGGTTGTAAAGGAGGTGCAAGGTAGGGCAGTGGATGTGGGGCTGGCCCTAATGAATGAGGGTGAGATTTGGAAGCTTCCGGTGTTGCTGTTTGCTGATGATACAGTATTGTTGAGTGAAGGTGAATGGGAGTTGCAAGGTTTGGTGAATGAATTTGGGACAGTGTGTAGGAGGAGGAAGCTGAAAGTTAATGTAAACAAAAGTAAAGTTATGGTGTTTGAGAGGAATGAAGTCACAGAGTGTGCAGTGAGGTTGGATGGTTTGGATATGGAGAATGTGGATGCATTCAAGTACTTGGGTAGTGTGATGAGTAAGGATGGAAGTTTGGGGGATGAAGTACGTGAAAGGGTACAGCAGGGAAGGAAGGTTGTTGGTACACTGAAAGCAGTGATGAGAAATAGGGAGGTGAGTATGGAAGTTAAGAAGTCACTGCATGATAGTATTGTGATCCCTACCCTGACGTATGGAAGCGAGGCGTGGACCTTGCAAGAGGGGAACAAGTCAAGAGTGAGAGCAGTTGAAATGAGTTATTTGAGAGGAGCATGTGGAGTGACATGGAGGGACAGGTTGACGAATGAAGAAGTGAAGGAAAGTTGTGGGGTAGATGTGGATGTGGTTGAGAAGATTAGGAGAAATACACTGAGGTGGTTTGGACATGTGGAGAGAATGGAGAATGAAAGACTGACTAGAAGGGTGTATGTAGGTGAGGTGGAGGGAGGGAGAGGGAGGGGTAGACCGAGGATGAGGTGGAGGGATGGAGTTGAGAGGTATATGAGGGAGGGGGGGGTGAGTTGGGGGGAGGGTAGTCAAATGGTGGGTGACAGAGTGACTCGGAGGCGTTTTGTCTGCGGCCACCCTTTGCGGGATTAGGCGTCGGGCTATAGATAGATAGATAGAAGGTACTGACTGGAGTTTAATGAATAAAGTGAAACTGTACATGAGGAACATGAAATATTGATGAAAGCATGCAAGGAAAGGTGAGTAAATGTCTCAAAGTTTTCTGCAAGGATGAGGAAACAGAAAGAGTAATTCAATAACATGTAGGAAGGCACATGAGGCAAAGAATAGGGTGTGGAATAAGGTGTGAAGTACGCATAGCGAAAGGGCCAGGATTGATTATGGGCATGTAAGGAATGAATATGTAAAGATATGAAGAGGCAAAGAAAGTACATATGAAAAGAATATTATAAGCAAATACAGAAAAAGAACCCTACTTGTTTTATAGGTTTGTTAATGGCAAAATGAATGTAAAGAATAGCATATCAGGATTAGGTGATGGAGATGTAGCATCAGAAAAAGAAGAGCTGTGTAACTTAATGAATGATATATTACAATCAGTATTTTACTGGAAGAAAAGTTCTCAGAACCAGAAAACGAAGCAAGGATATTGAAAATGGCCATAAAACTGTTGAGAAGAATGAGATATTGCAGCTGATGAGAGATCTGAATGTGAACAAGACAATGATACTAGATGGCATGGCTGATCTGATCCTGATGGAATGTGCATATAAGCTGGTGTGTCCTGTTAATGACATCATTAAGTGTTCTTCAGAAAATGATCAACTACCCACTGACTGGAAAACAGCAAACATGGTGCCAGTTTTTTAGGGAGGAGGCAGACTAGATGCACTCAACTTGAGACCAGTATCCCTCACTATAGCTTATTCGATCTCATCTGAGCAGAGATGAGCCTTAAAATTTTGATAACTAGCATCTGATTGGTTGTCTGAGTGCATTTATTAGTAACAACGCATTTTGAATTGTTTTTACTATAAGGGTTACAATTTCCACTTGATAACACTGCCCAAATACAATATTATATATAGTTATTTACATACTGTAGATAAATCTAAAAACGGGGCCTTACACAGTTTATCAGATGGCCTAGATACGTGCAAAATTTTGAATTTTCAGGACAAATCAAAACACATCCAGGTAAAGTTTCACGAGTATCGTACATTTTTCCACCATGTTCAGCGAAATTAGGCTAAATTATGCCATTACTGCGACATTATGTAAAATCTAATGTAGTAGAACATTGGAATTTCAATGAAATATGACATATTTCCTAAGTTTTGATGAATGGTAAACAAGGATGGGGCACCAGTGGGATGTCCCACTTGATTATGCAGATAAATATTCGCATTTACTTGAGAGCATTTTGATGTCTCAGGGTCTATATTATGCTTCCTACTTTCACATCATCAGTGTGTTTATCTTTCAAGTAGTAAATTACAACTTCCAATAGAGCTGTGACAAGGTAGGGGAGGGTGGTGATGGTTCGGACGGTGGGATGGTTCAGACATTGCATTCCCTGAGAAATGGAAGGGACCTAGGGCCATGTGATCTTGTGTGAAAGTGGGAGAGTTTGTTTACTTTGGCCACATGGAACCTCCACGCTAGAAACACCTCACTTTTTGATGCAGGAGATCTTATGCTTTTCTGCATCTCCTATGTTATAGTTTGAGTGTATATTGTAAGCTCTACCTTTATGAATATACCAAGCATCAAACTGTGCATTATCAGGGTGAATCTGTGTTGCATGTAGAACATATTGCTATGAAAAACGAATGTTAAACTCTCTCGGGTGAAACTTGAGTGTACCCATCAATTAAATATGTCGATTCTGGATGATTCAGACAGTTGAGGAGGGGGATGGTTCAGACAGTGTCCGAACTATCCTTCCACCATTACCAAGTCATGACCTTATCAAATGATAATGCTAACTCTTTTGATCATTTATATATAAACACATAGTGAAACACCATTCTTAATAGCTGTCTGGGAATATATATTTATAGTTTTGTTCATTTAACCTATTCCTTAAAATATAAAAAGAAGGAAGGGGTATTACACTGCTATTTCAGTTCTGCAGGCTACAATATGTTAAAAGTCTTAAGTTAGTCAGTCTGGAATAAGGCCTAGAAAGTGAATAATAAAGTTAATATTCCAGAGAGAGAGAGAGGCTAATTATGCATAATTCTGAAGCAGAAAGTAAGAGGTTAAGTCAGTTATTAATAAATCTGGTGAAGGTTATTTCAGTTATATATATATATATATATATATATATATATATTTTTTAATCAAGTGGTTCATTTGGATTCTTAACTTTAATTAGGAAAATGAAATGTCTTTGAATTAATAAATGTTTGTTTTTATCCAATCCAACTCACATAATTTTAAGAATAGCTGAGTAATACATATGGTCAAACATCCCATCTTTCTGTCCGAACCATCACCACTGGTAGGGATGGTTCAGACGATTTAGTCAATCGTGTTTTGTTAACTACAGCTTAAAGCAAAAGAGCTAAGAATTTCATATTATCAACCTAAAGAGGCAAATGATGTGGCAACATTTTAACATAAACCAAATTACACTCCTGTTTAAACCTGAATTTTTATAAATATATTTTAAAAAAGTGTCTGAACCATCACCAACCTCCCCTATGGCCTGCAGGATTTTTAAAAGTGACAGTGACACATAGCTTCTTCACCTGTGTCTGCTATTCATTTTTCATTTGACTTACAATGTTTTACTAAGTAAGATTTTATGTAATGTTGCAGTAATGACATAATTTCCTTTAATTTGCTTGATCATGGGGGGGAAACAATCAAGGTACTCGTAAAATTTTACCCGGACGCGTTTTGCTTTGTCATGAGAATTCAAAAAGTCACACATACTAGGGCATCTGATACATGGTGTAAGGCCCTGTTTTTAATTTATCTATGCAAATATCTATATATAGTATTTTATTTGGGCAACCTAACATCAAACGATTATTGTAACCCTCATAACAAAAATAATTAAAAAGTGTTGCTACTAATGAATGCACTCAGACAACCAATCAGCTGCCAGCTTTCAGAAGCTTAAGGTTCGTCTCCTCTCAGATAAGAATGAACAGGCTATAGTGTTGTTTGCAAAATCTGTTAGGATGTTCTCAGAAAAAGATGGATTAAAGTTTTAGAGGAACATAAAGTTATAATGCCAAAGCAACATGGCTATAAGCTGAGAACAAGCAGATGCCAAAAAAATCTAAAAAAAAAAAATAATAATAATAAGTTTCCCTAGCAGAATAACAGATACCTGAAACAGTACAGAAGGGGAGATGGTGCAAATCTATGTTTAAAACTAGATTAGATAAAAACAGACTCAGGACAATTCATGTATCCTACAACTACAAAATACAACTAGGTACACACAGACACACATGCAAGCATGCACGCATACAAGTACACACACAGGTTTCACATTATATCAGACACAGGTTTCATATTATATCAGGTACAGTATATTGTTTTACTAAAATAACAATTAAGTATCAATTTTGGCATGACAAAATCATTATATATACAGTATATATATATATATATATATATATATATATCTATTTTAAATGTCAGGACCAACTTGCCTAGCCTCGAGCTGCTACGCCCCTAATGGAGCAACGTAGGATTGGATGATGATGATGAATGATGAATATATATATATACACATACACACGCACAGTATATATACAGTACCCTTGCGCCAAGACGGTAATATTGTCGCCTAAGGGTCCCGTCTTCGACGAGAAGCATCTTGGACCAAAACAACACCTTACGGAAAAAATTAATATTGTCACAAAATCACTGAAAAGTGTCCCTAAAAACATCAACCTAGACCTACTTTGGCATCAGAGCAAATTTCCCCACCTTGAAAGTGTATATTTCTGTGCTTCAAGGGTTTAGCAGATGGTTTCCTGGGCATTGTTATGCATGGAGAGGCAATAACCTAGGGGCAAATGCTGAGTGCAATACACGGTAAAATGTAAAATCATTGGACGAAGTGGCACGTGGTGTGGGAGTTTAAATGCAAACGATCAGACAGATAACATGAGTTGGATGAGTTTACAATGTGGAGAGTTTCTTTGTTGGACAAAAAGTTAATGATGAAGGGGCAGTAAAATTCATGTTTTCACCTTTCGTGCAACGTATAAAAAAAAAAAAGGGGGGGGGGGTTCTGCCCTATCTTTGTAATGAACTGACAGTCTTTGGTAGATAAAATTCAGCTCTTCAGGTATGTAAAGACACTACGTACTGACGAAAATAGTTAGGTACAATAATTATATGAATTCAGTTCTTATGAATTATACTGTCACACAAATTATGCTGCGTGGCTAATTTGTTTATTATTCACGATTACTGCATTCATGTGTACCTGAGAAGTGAAAAGTATGCAATAACTACATGCTGACAGCTTCAGTATAGTTTTTTTTTTTTTCCCTTTATTTTTGATGACTAAAGACATTCTAAAATAGTTTCACATTTTTTTTCTTTTTTTTGTTTAAATGAGTGCCCTGAGTGATTCCTGGCAAAATATGCGAGATGCCAGGTGGCCATTATTCACATGCTGATCAGGTCAGAAGTTTTTGCCTGATTGCTAATGAGGACTTTCAAGTGGTTTAGTGGCAATCCTTGGAGGTTTAAATTTTTATGGGGTGCATTAGGGGGCAAAAATAGTCCGTTAGGTTAGGTTAGTACGCAATAAGTCCACTCGGCGAGATCGTATGTAAACACACAGTCTTGGGTGTCTTAAAGCAGAATATATGTAATAACCTCTCTTTAAATATATTTTTAATGAAAAATATGGGGCTCCTAGAACCTAACCCCCTATTTTACATTTAAATATATGTCACGTTTTAGCACGAAAATGATGTTGCATGAGGTTCTGCATAATCCATCTCATGCTGTATAGAGATTGTACTCCATTTTATTGACAAATTGCAACAACGTCACTCTCCTGGGCGCAGGAACCATGTTGGACCAGGTGAGCCTGTCATAGCTGTATTCTCCTTGGATTTGGGCCATTTTGAACTGTTGGTTCCATATTGGATGTATGCAACAGTATTACAGCAATACTGTATGATGGATTATTATTTATGGTCTCCATCTTTAGCCTTTATAATTCTTTTTCTGTGCCTGCCCTCCTCTCTTCCTATTTCTCCCATCTTTCCTGTCGCTTCTTTTTACCTTTCTTTCCTTTACAGGTGGTCTTACATTGAGTGACAAGCCAAATGGTTTCCTGTAAGCCAAGAATCTATTTACAGCGCTGGTCCATATAACCATACGTGCTCCCTATGTGTCAATAAGTGGGTTGGTGGAGGGTTAGTGCCCCTCCCTGTAAAACAAATAACTCAAAGTCAAATGGCCACCCTTTACGGGATTATGACGTCTGGCAATAGACAGATAGATAGATCTTGGACAAACCCAACTTGGACATGAGGGTACTGTGTATGTGTGTAAATATATATATATATATATATATATATATATATATATATATATATATATATATATATATATACTGTTGCTTCTGAAACAAGTAACTACAGAATGTGAGGTACATAACCATCTAGGCACTGATCACACCTTACGGTGCCAAACTGCACTCGTCACAGAAAGAGTTGGGGTACCTAAAAAACAACAGTACAATGAACCCTTGGTTATCATACATAATTAGTACCACACCTAGTGCCTAATAACAAAAGCACAGAACCTATGGATCAAAACTGGTACCAGACATCCCACTCATAAACACAAATTTCCCCTTTTGCAATAATTTTGACCCAATAAATACATACATATTGTTGCGATAAGTATCAGAAACATGCACAGGCACAGTTATGTTAATAGAAAATAATAAGAAGGGCCCAGTATGGAAGAAACCGGTATCAAATAAAGATGTGAGATGGGTTTGATGTAAGGGGTTCTAAAACTAGGAAGTGGAGAGTTAGTGGTCTTTGCCACCTTGGATTAACTCCCAAACCAGGGTCTCATCTTTGAATTCCTCAAAACCATCAGAAACTGCAGATTCTGCACCATCATTGTTGGCAAAAACCAGCTCTGGTGCACAATAACAAAGTTTCTTATCTGAAAAAGTGTGCAAAATCAGCAGAGCTGGGGAAAAAATATATATATATATATATATAACCAAAGGATCACTGTACAGCAACTGGACTACAGCACCATAAAAACAAACAGCCATTGAATCACATAAGATAAAACCACCTACTATGGTTGTATCAGATAATCAAACAATTTATCACACATCCTACATCAACTTACACCATTACGTAAACATGAGAAGGAAGAACAGAATGTACATTACTCGGGATCTACTCCCTCCAGGACCTAAAATTTTATATAGATGATGTGAAGTGCCTCAGAACTTGCTCCAAATCTTAGGCCTCATGTGAAGCTGCCTCAGGTGGCAGACCAGCAGGAACTGTGGTTCCCTGGGATCCAGAGGCCAGTCTGAGCACCTTTGTCAGAGCCTCCTTTAACTCCAGGGCAGCATGCTTATCTGAGGCAAAAATGCAATAATCATCATCATAATCATTCTAATCCCATTTCACACTAAAAAATGTGGTGGAAAGAATTCAGAAAAGCTAAGAGGATTGCAAAAAATCAGAAGTATGAGAGTTAACAATAAAATAGGTCACATATTTATCTGGCGCTGCCTTACCCAACATACATCATTGTCTACCAAAGCAAAGAAATCAGGAACTTACAGCAATATCTGCTTTTTATTGCTTTAACCCGTGGGCTGTGGCAAAAGGTGGTGCAGACATTGCCTGCAGTGTGGCAAAATGGCAATTTTGGTCACTGCTACAGATTGCCATGAAATGTATATCAGTGACTAAGAAATTGCACTGTGCAGCTACCCACAGAATTTCTTTTTTTATGGCGTAGTTTTAGAGAAAAATGGTCAGAAATTGCATTTCTGGCAGGAACACAAAACTACCGGTATGCTTTGAGAGAGAGAGAAAGAGAGAGAGAGAGAGAGAGAGAAATGCGTATTGGGGCAGATGAGACAGGTTGTAAACAGGCCATTGCCAGTCTCCCCACTTGCCAGGTGGGCTGCCAGCTCGCTCTGCATGCTCCAATTCGAGCTTAAGGCACTACTTTTACACCCATTATTTACCACCTTACTTCTGTTACATTACCTCCTATTGACCTTACATTTGATTTTATGTTATTCTAAACAATCTGACCATGACTGCCTTTCCTGAGGTGATGGTATACAGAAAATGCATTATGAAGTGCGTACTTTTGGGTCATTGCTGCTGGTACAATTTAGAAACTGGGCTGAAGATAGGGAGTGGGAATGAGACTACCAGTTTCCCTAGTACCCCATAAATTTTGTCTCACACTGATCCTTTTAAAACCTTCCTGGTGCACTACTGAAAATCTCACTTATAAGAGGCATGTCGCAGTCCAGGGGTTAACCAATGGTGCACATGGAAACCAAATTTTTCAAACTGACCACCACTCCCCACAACATCCCTGAGTCTTTGAAAATTCCCATAAAAACAATGGCCAGTGCCTGCTCCACCTCAGTCACAGAGAGTAAGCTGACCAGTGTTGATGCACTTTAAACTCATCATGGAGTCTGTGGACTTTGTTGCCATACCAGAGCTTTTCAGGGGCTTATGTTGCTTGCCTTTGGGCTGTGTGCATGCCTGTAGCTCCTTTCATGGAAAATAATACAATCTGTCTATAGCCAGACCCCTTAATCCTATACGGAGTGGCCACAAAGAAATCACCTTACATAAATATGCATATAGTTGGTGCCAAACTGTCTCCTTTGTGATACGTAACTTATGTTACTAATTGCCTGCTTTTGATTTTGCTCATATCTATCTACACATCTCTCTCTCACTTTTAATAAACAACAAAATATTCTAAGTGCCTGTACCTTCTGTGGAAAATACAAAAGTACTTCTGTAAACATCCATGCATTTGGTGCCTGTCTCCACTGTATTGTGTAACTTACATAGCTGGTCGTCTGCTTTTGGCTCAGCTTATTTCCATCTACGCATCTCTCTCTCACTTTTAATAAACAACATTCTTTGTGCCTGTAACTGAACAAGCATGCAATGCAGGTGAGACAGGCCAATGGTGGAATATGTATAAAGAATTACACAAAAAATTAATAATAGGTAGCCTGAAAAAAAAAAAAAAATCTGATTCTGACCAAACTCAGAGGTAGCTCCTAGCTGAATAATTCAAGAAGCCATCGTGATGGAGTTTCTCAACCGGCACCTGCTGCTGTTATCTACTCCTGTTACACAAGTCCCAGAGCATTACACAAAAAAATTAATGATAGGTAGCCTGAAAAAAATATATATATATCTGATTCTGACCAAACTCAGAGGTAGCTCCTAGCTGAATAATTCAAGATGCCATCATGATGGAGTTTCTCAACCGGCACCTGCTGCTGTTATCTACTCCTGTTACACAAGTCCCAGAGATACTATATTCCACTTTGTTACAAAGTGTAAACCTATCTGAACAGTAAAGGAGATATAAAGGATTTAAAGTTTCAAAAATAGAGAATTGGTCATTTCAGGCATCTTGGATTTTTTCAAAATTTCGAAAGGACGGGCACCAACCTCCTATATGGCCCTACAATTATACAAAATATGAGAAAATTCCAATTCTGAGGTACAGCACGCAACAGATGAACAGGACATACGGACATGACCTAACGAAAGATTCCACTTCTTCAAAAACGAAGTGGAACAACTACTGTTACAAAATGGTGGAGTTACAAGATGGTGGCAGCTCAGAAGTACCTTACTTTTCTTCAGAAGTCTGACAAGTTTATTGTATCTGCTACTCCATCAGTGTCATGCCTTGCAGTGCTGTCTATCTTCTGAGATTTCCCACCACATACCTGGTGCAGACTAATTTTTGTCAATTTTCTGTGGCCAATTCAACAGTTTATTCAGGTCCCCTTCCAGCCCATCTCAACCAACCATAGTAATTGCTCCTTACGATGTATGAAGTTACAGAGCTATGAAGCTGACCCTACCAGGTGCCACACCCTGCCATACCAGTACTACCTACCATGCCTGCTGCCTTGTCTCTTGTCCTAGAGATGCGGTCACACCTTCTCCTTACACGGAGGACCAATGGTGAACCATAGCCTCAGCTGTGTGTGTGTGTGTGTGTGTGTGTGTGTGTGTGTGTGTTCTTACCTTACCTAATTGTATCTCAACAGGAATGAGTCAAGCTCATACTGTCCCGTGTATTAAGTCACTTTTATCATACACATCCTTAAATTTATGAATAGTTTTGGCACACACTGTTTTATTCGGCAGTGCATTTCACAGATCAACTGCCCTATTAGGGAAACTAAATTTCCTTACGTCTTTATCACCTCTCTTTTTATGCAGTTTTGTGCATTGTCCTCTTGCCAATGTTTCTCCATAGGTCTTATACTCATTTATGTATATTTTCTCTATGACTGAGACACATTTATATTGCATAATCATGTCTCCTCTTTTCCTTCTCTCCTGTAGCGTTGGCAAATTCAGTTTTTCTAGTCTTTCTTCACAGCTTAGATCCCTTAAGCTTGAAACCCATCTTGTAGCGGCCCTTTGAACTTTTTCAATCTTATCTATGTGTCTCTTGAGATAAGGATTCCAGACTACTGATGCATACTTCTGGGTTGGTCTGATGAATGATGTTATTAACTTCCTCAGCATGTCTTCCTTTATGTATGTGAATGCTATTCTCACATTAGCAAGCAGTGTATACATGTTCCTTACCTTCTCACTGATGTGGTCAGCCGGAGATACTGTAGTCTCTTACTGATAATCACTCCTAGGTCCTTCTCTCTTTCTGATATCTGTAGGGTTTTACTTCCTAACTTATAATCCCAATCTCACCTTTTTCCACTTTTACCAAACTTCATTACATGACACTTGTCCACATTGAATTCCATTTGCCATTTATCGCTCCATTCATGAAGTTTATTTAATTCTTCTTGTGGCTCTTTACAAGAGTCTGTGTTAGTAATTCTCCTTTGTATTTTTGCATCATCAGCAAACATATTTCGATAGCTTTCATTTCCAATGTTACTATCTATGTCATTTATATACACTAAAAACATAATTGGTGCCAGCACTGAGCCCTGTGGAACTCCGCTGGTCATTTTCCTACATGATGAGTAATTTCCCCTTAGTACTGTTCTCATTTCCCTTTTTCTGAGAAAATCTTGCATCCAACAGTACAGGTTGCCTTGGATTCCTCCTTGATTGTACAGTCTCCATAAAAATCTTTGGTGCGGTACTCTGTCAAATGCTTTCTTGAAATCTAGATAGATACTGTCCACCCATCCTTCTCTTTTCTGTAATGTTTCTCCAACTCTATCATAGTAGCTTAATAGGTTAGTAACACATGATTTTCCCTTTCTAAAACCAAACTGCCTTTCTGTTACCATATTGTGTTCTTCTAGATGGTTTACCCAAACTTTTCGTATCAGCTTTTCTAATATCTTACAACAATGGTTATGGTCTGACAAATCTAAATTGGTGGCTAGGGTAGGGTGCGAAGCTCTGCACAATGTTGCCATGTTTTCCATATGCGCAATGCCCCCCCCCCCCTCTCCTGGGGGGAGATGTGTGTCACCCTGAGGAATTTTGTTTCTTTTATGAGTGACTTATAAACTTATGCTTTCATTTCTTTATTTTGTTTTTATTATATCTAATTATATTTAAAAATATTTATTATTGGGGGCTGGTTGAGCTGCCATAATGTCTGAGTCAAGGACACAAAGGAAAGTGAACCACGATGCTCTGGCCAGGTTAAACTGAGAAGGTGTCAGTGTTGCTGCGAGGGTTTATTATTTTTTTTTTACTAAGAAATTGGTATATTTTTTCTTATATTCCTCCGCATTATCTTATAATCATAATTGTTACATTATTACCCACCCCAGAAATACAGTAAATGCCAATAAAAATTCCTAAATTTTTTTTTAGCAACAGTGTAAAATATTTATGCCACGTTTCTGTATTGCTGTATAAATATTTTATGCGTAAGAAGTTTATGTTCTTTCATACATTAGAATACACACGTTAACAGTGTATTCATATGTGTTTATCTTATTTGTTCTGCCATTTACATATATAACAGCTGTTTCATATCACGGGTTTGGGAAACATAGCAACACTGCACAGAGGTACGTGCCATACCCTAGTCGCCAGTTTAGATTTGTCAGACCATAGTGATACTGGTCAGTAGTTGAGTGAATTTTGTCAATTACCTTTCCTGAATAGGAGAACAATGTTTGCTTTCTCCCAAATATCAGATTTTGTGTGTGTGTGTGTGTGTGTGTGTGCGTGTTCTTACCTAATTGTATCTTTACAGGAATGAGTCAAGCTCGTACTGTCCCATGTCTTAACCCCTAATGCGCGGCCAATGGACAGCCGACCCCCCCCCCCCGGGTGGCAGGGTTCGATCGCGGTCTGAGTACCTGTAGGAAAATATTAGCCAAAAATCAGAGATTAACCCTAAAAATTATACTTGGTATGGCAGATAGTACTTACATTCAGCTTTCTCCAGAGACAGGTGTTGAGCCTTCGTGGACTACCCAAGGACTTGTGGAGACTTGCAAAGTTGGGTAACAAAATCTTCACTTTCACACCTCCAGCAACCCGGTTTCCCCTCTACCACAGCCTCATTCTGTCACAGTAAACTTTATACTACAACGTACAGGTAGTTTGGAATCCGTATTTGTACAACAAGCACTGAAAATAAGGTTAAAATCAACGACGCGTACGGCCGACATGCAGCGTGGCGGCGGTCTTCCCGTCACTCAACAAACATTTCCATTTTCACAGCTAAAAACATGTATACTACATTATTTTCAATCATATTACTTCCCAAAAAATCACTGCAGTGTGCTTTTTATTCTGCCTTATGCCCGTCACTTTATTCTTGTTCCTGTCAGCCGCTCGCACTGACTCGGAAGTGCTAGAACTCGCCATAATGTCACTTTGAAAGCCTGCGGTAAACTGACACTAAACAGGGGCAAACCGTGAGAAAAAAAGCTAGTGTGACAACTAGGGAAAGAAGCATATCCTATCAGCATAAACTGCTTGTGAGAGGAGAGCGCAGATTTACGGTTCTGAGCAGTCAGAGCACTGCCACGTATCTCAGCCAGGCTGGCCGGGCCATGGTGGGGGGGGGAGGGGGGAAAAACGCGATACTTGGCAACAACGGAGGTCACTAGTACAAAGGTAAAGTATGCTAATTGTAGCTAAAGGGTGGTGGTACTGATAGACAATACCAGCTGGAACATCCTTGCCAGCATTTATTCAAAATTAACTCAAATCGCAAACGCGACGATCCGCCGTTATGTCCTTTTAGGCGAGCGTCGCAAACGCAACGACCCGCGTTTTAGGGGTTAAACAGTATTTATCGTACATATCCTTAAATCTGTGAATTATTTTGGCACACACTATTTCATTCGGTAGTGCAATCCATTGATCAATTGCTCTGTTTGGGAAACTGAATTTCCTTACATCTTTATCACCTCTCTTCTTAAGCAGTTTTTTGCAGTGTCCTCTTGCTGATGCTTCCCCATATGTTAAGTAATCATTTATGTCTATTTGCTCCTTCCCTGATATGCATTTATATAGCATTATCATGTCACCTCTTTTCTTTCTCTCCTGTAGTGTTGGTAGATTCAGTTTATTTAGTCTTTCTTCGTAGCTTAGATCCCTTAAGCTTGGTATCCATCTTGTAGCGGCCCTTTGAACTTTTTCAATCTTGTCTATGTGTTTTTTGAGATGAAGACTCCAGACTACTGATGCATACTCCAGGGTTGGTCTGACGAATGATGTTATTATCCTTCTTAGCATGTGTGTGTGTGTGTGTGTGTGTGTGTGTGTGTGTGTGTGTGTGTGTGTGTGTGTGTGTGTGTGTGTGTGTGTGTGTGTGTGTGTGTGTGTATTTACCTATTTGTAGTATACAGGAATTGAGCAATGCTCGTGTTGTCCTGTCTCCATATCCACATTTATCAAGTCTACCTTTACACACATCAATGTTTTTCTCATGTACCACCTCTTTGCCTAAGTCATTCCAAATATTTAAGTATTTACCAAATATACCTAATTGTGATATACAGTACACGGAATGTACTATGCTCGTGGGTTTCCGTCGCTGTTTCTCAATAAGTCAAATTTAGCTTTAAACTCGTTTAAGTTTTTAGACTAGACAATCTCTTTGTCCAGGCTATTCCATAAATCTATACTTCTGTAAGGAAAGCTATATTTCTTGATAGCCTTCAAGCAGCTTGACTTTTTCAATTTCATTCCGTGTCCTCTTGTTGCTCTCGTATCCCATACAAACAGATTTTCTTTGTCAATTTTATCTACTCCCACCATGGTCCAAAACACTGCAATCATGTCTCCCCTCTTTCTCCTTTCTTCTAAGGAAGGCAAATCCAGTGTTTCCAGCCTCTCTCTGTATGACAGGTCTGCCAGACTGGGGACCATCTTGGTTGCTGTTCTTTGTATTCTCTCAATCTTGTTTATATCTTTCTTTTTGTGTGGGGACCACACTACCGCTGCATATTCTAACCTGGGGGGGATCATGGCCACTATCAATTTTTTCATCATCTCCTCATCCATATAATGAAATGCTACTCTTATGTTAGTCAGGAGTTTATAAGGCTCTCCAACTATCCTGTTAATGTGCTTTTCTGGTGACAAACTATCTTGGACCAGCACTCCCAAATCTTTCTCTTCTTTCCTTTTTGTGATTAATTCATTACCCAACAAATTATTCAGTGATGGCCTCCTGGTACTTTTACCCATTTCCAATATTTTACATTTCTTTACATTAAATTTCATTTCCCACGTCCGGCTCCAATTGTGTATCCTATCCAAATCCTCCTGCAGTATTTAAAATCCTCCTCAACCTCTACCTTCCTCAAGATCTTTACATCATCAGCAAACAGACTTGCATAACTGTTCACTCCATCTACCATATCATTTACGTAAATTAGGAACATTACTGGCGCCAACACCGAGCCTTGAGGGACTCCACTTGTTACTTCCCTCCATCCAGACATCCTATCCTTTATTACTGTCCTCATTTGTCTGTCTCTCAAAAAGTCTCTCATCCATTCCAGAAGTTTCCCCTTCAGTCCACATTAGTCTCTTATGAGGTACCTTGTCAAAGGCCTTCTCTAAGTACACACAATCCACCCAACCATCTCTCTCCTGTACCATGTCAATCGCTCTTGAGTAAAACCTCAACAAGTCAGAAACACATGACCTTCCACATTTGAATCCAAACTGACATTCAGCCAAAATATTCATCTCTTCCAGATATTTTATCCATCTGTCTTTCAGGATTCTCTCACACAATTTTGCGACCATGCTGGTTAGAAACACTGGTCTATAATTCAGGGGTTCTTCCCTGTTTCCTTCCTTGTAAATTGGTACCACATTTGCCCTCTTCCATTCTTGTGGCACTTTCCCCTCTTCCAGTGAGCATACGTTTAAACTGTGGATATTATCCGCCAGTTGTTCTCTGCAGTCCTTCAGTACCCAATTAGAAATTCCATCAGGTCCTGGGGCTTTCCTTACATCTTGAGTTTCCAGTAATTTATACACTTCCTGTACCTCCACTTTTATATCTTTTATCACCGGAACATTTCTAATCACTCCCTCCCTTTCCACAAGCTCCTTTTCTTTAGTGAAAACTGACTGGAAACGTTTGTTCATTATTTCTGCTTGCATTGCCGCATCCTTAAAGACCTCTCCTTCTACTTTCAGTTTGGTGATTCCTTCCTTTTGTTTCAGTTTGCCATTAACAAATGTATAAAACAGTTTGGGTTCATCCTTGCATTTGTCTATTATACCTTTTACAAAATTCCTTTCTTCTTCTGTACGTATTCTTGTGTATTCATTTCTTGTTCTTTTATATTCTTCCTTTGTTCTGTTGTTACCTCTCTTTCTCCAATTGTTCCATGCCTTTTCTCTCTCTTTTTTGCTATCATACACCTTCTATTAAACCACTCCTTTTTCCTGTTTTCTCTCCCTCTTACTCTTGGTACAAATTTTTCCACTCCCAAATTATAGAGGTCTAGAAAGATATCCCACTTCCTCTGTATCTCTCTTGTTTCTCTGAATTTTCTCCAATCCGCATTTTGAAAAAAAGTTTCCCAATCCTGTAAAATTTGCTTTCCCAAAGTGTGTGTGTGTGTGTGTGTGTGTGTGTGTGTGTGTGTGTGTGTGTAAAATTTGCTTTCCCAAAGTGTGTGTGTGTGTGTGTGTGTGTGTGTGTGTGTGTGTGTGTGTGTGTTCTTACCTTACCTAATTGTTCTTACCTAAGTGTATCTTTACAGGAATGAGTCAAGCTCATACTGTCCCATGTCTTAAACCATATTTATCGTACATATCCTTAAATTTGTGAATTGTTTTGGCACACACTATTTCATTCGGTAGTGCATTCCATTGGTCAATTGCTCTGTTTGGGAAACTGAATTTCCTTACGTCTTTATCACCTCTCTTCTTATGCAGTTTTTTGCAGTGTCCTCTTGCTGATGCTTCTCCATGTGTTAAGTAATCATTTATGTCTATTTTCTCCTTCCCTGATATGCACTTATATAGCATTAACATGTCACCTCTTTTCCTTCGCTCCTGTAGTGTTGGTAGAATCAGTTTATTTAGTCTTTCTTTGTAGCTTAGGTCCCTTAAGCTTGGTATCCATCTTGCAGTGGCCCTTTGAACTTTTTCAATCTTGTCTATGTGCTTTTTGAGATGAGGACTCCAGACTACTGATGCATAATCCAAGGTTGGTCTAATGAATGATGTTATTATCCTTCTTAGCATGTCTTCATTTATGTATGTGAATGCTATTCTCATATTTGCAAGCAGTGTATACATGTTCCGTACCTTCTTGCTGATGTGGTCAGCCGGAGATAGTCTGTTATTGATGATCACACCTAGGTCTTTCTCTCTTTCTGATGTGTATAGGGTTTTATTTACTAACTTATAATCCCAATCAGGTCTTTTTCCACTTTTACCAAACTTGATTACATGACACTTGTCCACACTGAATTCCATTTGCCATGTACTATTCCATTCATGAAGTTTATTTAATTCTTCTTGTAGCTCTTTACAAGAGTCTGTGTTAGTAATTCTCCTTTGTATTTTTGCATCATCTGCAAACATATTCAGATAGCTCTCATTTCCAGTGTTACTGTTTATATCATTTATATACACTAAAAACATGATTGGTGCCAGCACTGAACCCTGTGGTACTCCACTAGTCACGTCTTTCCATGATGAGTAGTTTCCTCTTAGTACTGTCCTCATTTCTCTTTTTATGAGAAAGTCTTGCATCCAACAAAACAGTTTGCCTCGAATTCCTCCTTGATGGTACAGTTTCCATAAAAGTCTTTGGTGTGGTATTGTGTCAAAAGCTTTCTTGAAATCTAAATAGATACTGTCCACCCATCCTTCCCTTTCCTGTATTGTGTTTGTTACTCTGTCATAGTAGCTCAGCAGATTAGTAACACATGATTTTCCTTTTCTGAAACCAAACTGTCTTTCTGTTATCATACTGTGTTCTTCTAGATGGTTTACCCAAGCTTTTCTTATAAGCTTTTCTAATACCTTGCTTACAACACTGGTCAGTGATACTGGTCGGTAGTAGAGTGGATCTGGTCTATTTCCTTTCTTGAATAAGGGGACAATATTTGCTTTTTTCCAAATATCAGGTAGTTTACCTTGACTCAAGGATTTCTTGAAAATTAAAAATAATGGTTTACTTAACTCCTTTGCACATTCTCGAGTACCCAACATGAAATTTCATCAGGACCACTTGCTTTTCCTCTGTCTAATCTACTTAACTACTCCTGTATTACTTTTTCTGCTATTTGTATATCTGGTAGTATGTGTGGACATGCATGTTCCACATAGTCCCTCTCAAAATTTTTTTCTTCTGTAAAAACTAATTTGAAATTCTTATTTAGTGCTTCACAAATATCCTTTGCAGGATTAGGGCGTCAGGCTATAGATAGATAGATAGATAGACAAATATCCTTCTCTTGTGTGTGATTCCCTTGTCCGTAATTGATTGTACTATATCTTTTACTTTGGTTTTGCTTCTGGTATAGCTGTAAAACAGCTTTGGTTGATCACTAATTTTATTTATTATATCCTCCTCAAACTGTTTTTGGGCTTCCCTCCTTACTCTTGTATAATCGTTTCTTGCCTGTTTGTATTTATTATACGCCCTTTCACTATTATGTCTTCTGTATCTATTCCACAACAAATCTCTTCTTTCTTTTGATTTTTTACATTCTGTATTGAACCATTTCTGTATTTTCTTATCTGCTTCTTTGTGCTGTGGGATGTACTTCTGGACTCCTATTTCATAAAATTCACAAAATTTTTTATATACAGCATTTAAATCTTGTCCTCTAAGCTCATTTTCCCAATCAACTTCTAAGAAATACTTCTTTAGGTCTTGATAATTTCCCTTTTTATAGTTTAGGCTCTTTTTGTAACTGTCATTGCTGTTTACTATGTCATATGCTATCCTGAAGTTATAATTTAGTACTGCATGATCGCTTTTGCCGAGTGGAGGGTGATATATTAAACTGTCAATATCATTTTCTTGCCTAGTAAATATTAGATCTAGCACTGAAGGTACATCAAGTCCTCTTTTTCTGGTGGTTTCCCTCACATGTTGCGTCAGGAAGAACTCTTGTACGAGATCGAGGAGCTTTTGGTCCCAACAGCTTTCTTGGCTAATTATATCTAGAGTATTCCAATTTATATTTGTATTGAAATCCCCAGTTAGTATAATTCTTTCTGATTTCTCTTCCATTTTATGTAGTAATGATCTTAAACTCTGAATTGTACTCTCTGCCAGGTCCTCATATTCATCTCTTTCCCATGTGTTTGATCTGGGTGGCATGTACAAATTGGCTACAATTACTTTACCTTCAGATGTGTTGATCTCTACTGCAATCAGTTCTACTTGTGATGGTATATCTAGTTTTATTTCATTGACTTTTAAATTTTTCTTAGTTAATATTATAATTCCCCCTCCTTTTTTAAATTTCTGTCTCTTCTCCATATATTGTATTCCTCTAAGTTTAGTATGTCATTGGATATCCTTGGTGTTAATTTTGTTTCAGTTAGGCATATTATTTGTGGTTCATTTTCTCTGACATAATCATTCATCTCCAGTAATTTAGATACCATTCCATCCACATTTGAGTACATCAACTTTATCATCTTGTTTATATACTTGTCATGACATGGTTCTACTACCTTCCTCCCTTTTCTTCCATCCTGTTTGTGTACCACTTTCGTACCTGCAATCCTATTACTTTGTAAAAAAAAAACTACTTCTTCTCCTCTTCCGATCTTCCTTCATTTTTTGTTTTTGCTTCCTCCCTTTTCTCTCTCAGTAATTCCAGTTCCTCTTGTGTTAGGCATCTTTTTATCCATACATTTTTGAACTCCTCTTTTTCCATAAGACTCTTTGCATTTTTTAGTATCTCTTCCACAGTGTTTACTCTCTGGAAAGTCACCTTTAGAGGTCTTGTCTTGCTTTTCTCATATTTCCCTAACCTTTTGTGTTCCTCTATGTCTTTACTACAGATTTCCTCTGATACTTCCTTCAGTAAGCTCATTACATTTGCCATCTCCTTTTTGTCTCTTGTGATCTTGTTTTTTAGATCTTCCTCTTCTATACCAGTGATTACTATAGATTTGTTTATATCTACTGAATCTCTCACTAACTTTGGATTGTTTTGGATTATTCTTTTCACTTCCTGTTTAATGCTTTTTCCCTCCACCCTTGTTTCTAAGTCTTTCTTTACTTTCACCATTTCAGCATACGTGGTTTCCACATCATTTTTGTAGCTTTGCACAGCTTCATTCACCTGTGTTATCTTCTCCTCAATATCACTGCTCTGGTCAATAAGAATGCTTACTTGCCTAACTGTCTCTGTGTCATTTTTGAACTCTTCCATTACACTCTCGTGATTGACTACTGTACTTGCCATTTCACTCACTTTCTTCCTAAGTGTACTCAATTCCACTGTTAGTTCACTGATGGTTGTGTCTTTCTTATTGGCCTCCCTTCCTAGTTTTTCTATTTCTTCCTTTTGCAAGTGCATCTGCTTCTTTATTTCATCAATTTCATTTTTGATAGCCATTTCTAGTTTGTTTACATGTTCAACCAGTCTATTGTGAGTCTCCACTTCAACCAGTTCTTGGTAGAAATCATCATTATGATTTTTACTTTTATCCCTTTTCTTTTCCAAATTTGCTTTACTAAAGTATGTATCCATTTTGCAATACTAAAAGTGCAAAGTATATACTTACAATCCCCGTGTTGTTGTAGTCTAAACAAACCTCAGATGACTCAGCATTATTCTTTCGTCTTGTTTTTCTTTCCTGTTTGAACAAGTCTTGTTTAAACTTTTTTTTTTTTTTCCTTTTAATAATGAAAAATCATTTAGTCTAACCTGGTACAGAGCTTGACTCATGCAAAGATACTAATTTAGGTATTGCCACTGGCCGTGTTGATTTGGTACGGAGCGCCGATGTCGCACGTCCTACTCGGTTGAATCCCTCCACGTGTGTGTGTGTGTGTGTGTGTGTGTGTGTGTGTGTGTGTGTGTGTGTGTGTGTGTGTGTGTGTGTGTGTGTGGTCTTACCTAATTGTATCTTTCCAGGAATGAGTCAAGCTTGTACTGTCCTGTGTCTTAAGCCACTTTTATCATACATCTCCATAAATTTATGAATTATTTTGGCACACACTATTTCATTCAGTGGTGCATTCCACTGATCAATTGCCCTATTTGGGAAACTAAATATCCTTAGGTCTTTATCGCCTCTCTTTCTATGCAAATTTTTGCAGTGTCCTCTTACTGATGCTTCCCCATAGGTTATATAACGTTTTCGGCAATAATGGTAAGTTAGAACAGACACCCAGTTTCTATAATAATGTTTGGATTCACTTGAATAACGGTTATTTTGTGAATGCCAAGTTGTTATACTGCAGACATGCATAACAAGATGAGGAATGAAACAGATGAACAAGGAGAGATGAAGGAAATCGCCGAAAATGTGAGCAGTAGTGAGGAGGAGAGGGAGGATCCTCCCCTCGCCATCTCCCCTGACTCGTCTGCAGCTGTCCCTTCCACCTCCACTGGCCCACTTGACTCACCAGCTGCCTCCCCCTCAACCTCCACAGCCCCACCTGGCATACCTGCAACCCCCAACATAATGGCTGTTGCTGCATTCTTGAAGAAATATGACATTTAACAGGCTGTAAATTTCTTTGTCAATGCCTGGAATAATACAACACTGACAACCATTAAACATGCCTGGTTGGCACTCCAGCTACAACTCAAGTCTGCTGAGACAAAGAGAGTGAGCAACCATCAGAATTAATGACTAATGATTGGACTTGTAAATCTGATTTCCAGAAAATACCAAAAACAGTATCACGATCGAGTGAATGCCCGCCATCAGTCACTCATCACTCACTTTCACAAAGCTAGCCAGCCAAGGATGAACAACAGAGAAGGGTTGAGTAGATGATGACATTACGGACTTTCCTGAAGATTTTGACTTTATGGAGTTTGATGAAGTGTTGATGGAAGTGGGTGACCCTGGCATGAGAGGCAGGAGTGGGGACGAGGCCAATGAGGGGTCAAGGGATACGCTGCAGTAGCGTCCATGCGCAAGCCTCAAAACAATCATCATACCAAACACCTCATAACTCCTTTAAGGTGAGGTTTATATTTCTCATGATAATTTAATAACTAATCTTATTATTTCAGCTAAAAAAAGCAGTGATAGGAAGGCTCCAGGTGGGAAAAGTGGATAAAAGTCCTGGTGTGGCTGCACCAATAAACCCTTTATACATGTATTTTAATGTCACACAAATAACGTTTTCGCTAATAATAGCATTTCTCTGGCACCAATTAGACGTTATTGGCAAGATCCTACTGTAGACAGTAACATTGGAAATGGAAGCTATCTAAATATGTTTGCAGATGACTGCAAAAATTCAAAGGAAAATTACTAACAGATTCTTGCAAAGAGCTGCAAGAGGAATTGAACAACCTCCATGAATGGAGCAATAAATGGCAAATGGAATTTAATGTGGATAAGTGTCATGTAATTAAATTTGGTAAAAGTGAGGAAAGACCAGATTGGGATTATAAGTTAGGTAGAGAGGTGGCCTGCAGTCTTCCCAGACCCAGGTTCAAATCCCCGCTGGGGCAGGGAACAGTTTAACCCCTTAACCTTGGGCATCACTTTCGTGATGCTTGGGAACAAGGGATCATACCGCGAGGCGTCACTTTTGTGATTCTGTGTTATTTTGAATTCGCCCGAGCTTTCAAGCGGTGGCTTGTATCATCTGTCAGCACTGCCAATGTCCAGCACTAGTCAGCACTCCTAATCTCATCCGTACTCCCATCCATTGTTGACAATTTAGCCATTTCTCCCCGTTCTTGACTCCCCTCCCTACCTCCCCTCCATTACCCTCTCCTCTCGCCTGCCCGGCCGTGCTAGGCTAAGTAACTCTTCCCTGGAATTTTCCACTGATTTCATACATTGAAATAAGCCCTATGCCCTATTCATATACAAAATAATATATACAAAAAAGAAATAAGGTAAGTGATAGTGCCATACACCTGGAATTGGCTAATTATCACCTGACAACACCTCACCTGCACTAGCATGTATGAATACCATGAGTTATGAAAGTGAAAGTGACAGATTCACTCTCAACGCTAGTATACAGGACGAGAAAGTGAATGCTACGTATTTTACTGAAAGAGAAACTGAATGCCTACAGTGACAATAAACTACTATTACTTAAAGTGTGAGTGTTTTTATGAATAATAAATGACAAAACACCAGCGGCGAACGATGTCAAGTGGGAAGGTCATACGCGCTCGCAATTTTCATTGCTTTCACAGTTTTTTTTTTTTTTTTTTGAGTATGGATTCCAAACTATTTGAGAATCATAGAATAGTGTTTCTAGTGATATCAGGCTGTGGTAATCATATTACGGGTTGACGGGAAGTGTAAAGTGGAGACTTTGTTACCCAACTGCAGCGATCTCCACAAGTCCTACGGTACTCGACGAAGGCTCAACAAACATCCCAGGAGAAAGCTGAAGGTACGTGCCATATGCATATGTAATTTTAATATTCTAGGACTAATAACTGATTTTTGGCAAATATTTTTAGAGAGTCTGTCAGAGTGCAAATATGCCAGCGAGACACGCAAGTCAAGCAAAAACAACCCCGCGGTTTAGGGGTTAAGGATTTGAATTTCATAAAAGCAGACTTTACCGATCTACCAGAAGACCCACCGACATGTCGTAAAAATACCCCCATTAATACCAATACATCAGGCCTGTATGAGACAGCCCTAGCATGTATTCAATATGGACTGTGGGTGTTAACACCGAGGGGTGACATGTAGAGGTGCATGGTATGTAGGAGGACTACTGGGCCTTGAGTGCAGGCTGTGAAGCCTATGCCCAGAGTCGGACAAAAAAAAAAAAAAAACGGAGGACCTAGGAGTAATTATCAGTAACAGACTATCTCCAGATGATCACATCAGTGAGAAGGTATGAAACATGTATACACTGCTTGCTAATATGAGAGTAGCATTCACATATATAAATGAAGATATGCTGAGGAAGATAATAACATCATTCATCAGACCAACCCTGGAGTATGCATCAGTAGTCTGGAATCCTCATCTCAAGAAACACATAGAGAAGATTGAAAAAGTACAAAGGGCCGCTACAAGATAGGTACAAACCTTAAGGGATCTAAGCTATGGAGAAAGACTTGAAAGACTGAATCTACCAATGCTGCAGGAGAGAAGGGGAAGGGGAGACATGATTATGCTAAATAGATGCATCTCAGGGAAAGAGAAAGTAGACAAATGAATAAATATCATACGGTGAAGCATCAGCAAGGGGACATTGTAAAATGCATAAAAAGAGAGGTGATAAAGACGTAAGGAAATTCAGTTTCCCAAATAGGGCAGTTGATCAGTGGAATGCACTACCGAATGAAGTAGTGTGTGCCAAAACTATTCATAAATTCAAGGATATGTATGATAAAAATGGTTTAATACGCAGGACAGTACGAGCTTAACTCATTCCTGTAAAGATGCAATTAGATAAGAATAATTAAGTAAAAAAACACACACACACACACACACACACACACACACACACACACACACACACACACACACACACGAACGAACAGCCGGAGAGAGCAGACGTCCCAGCCATCGCTGCTAACCTTAAGTAGTTTTAGGAATTTTGTCTGTCCTGTCTCCTAAGGTCTTGTCTTAAATTTAAAATAATGAAAGTTAATAGACTACCAAAAATGTAAAGATTTATTGGCTAAAGTATACATGAATGTTTGTAGTTTTTTTTTTCGGTAACAGCTGTTTAGGTACTTAACCAACATTAAACATGGCCGAAAATGTAAACAATGATGGACTCGAATTTCAAGGATTTGATACAAATACCAATGTCATGGACCTGGTTAAAACATTAATTATGAGGATTAGTGAACTTGAAAAGAAAGTAGAGAATCTAGTGATAAAGGATGTGTCTGAAAATATGGATACTACCATACAGAGTCTGATCCAATCCAATGAAACAGCGAATGAAGAGATTCGAAATTTGAAGCGGGAAAATGTTGAATTGAGGAGGAAACTAGAAGAGAGTACTAATAAAACGGAGAAGGTGAGTAATGTATTAGAAGAGCAGAAAACAAAGTGGGCACATATAGAAGAAGAACAGAAAGAAGTGGTCAGCTTAAGAGAGATCATCCAAGAAGAAAGGGAAATGAACAAGAAAAAAATGGAAGAAAATGTAGTGAAAATACTGAAGAAAAAAGAGAAAATAGTGAGAGAAACTGTAGAAAGGAACAGATGTGTAGTAATATTTGGAAACAGGGAAGAGGAAGAAAAGGTTAGGTTCGTAAAACTCGAGAGAGACATGAACCTGGTGAGAGGAATATTAGGCAAGATTGACCCCGAAGGAGACAAGTGGGTAAAAGAAATTGAGGAAGTAAGGAGGATAGGGCCTTATAAGAAAGGGGAAGCAAGACCAGTGAGAGTCAAGTTTACATCAGAAAGTGTAATAAATGAGATACTTAAAGTGACTTGGAAATTAAGCAAAGAGGCGGGGATGGAAAATATTATAATAAGAAAAGATCTGAATGAAGAAGAAAGAGAAGTTTTCAAATCATTAAAGGAAGAAGTAAAGGGAAAAAATGATAAGAGGACAGAGGAAGAATGTAATACTTTTTTTTGGAGAGTATTGGATATGAAAGTAAGGAAATGGTATTTAAGGAAATAGAAGTGAAGGAAACTAAGGGGGATGGCTGTGAAAGATCAGAAGTTGAGGAAGTGGTATGGATAGAGAGTAAGAGAGAAGAGGATATTAAAAATGCCAAAAATAATTTGAAGGTGATATATACTAATGTTGATGGTTTCATATCGACAAGGATCGAAATTAACAATTTCTTGAGAGAACATGAACCTGATGTCATGTGCCTTGTAGAAACCAATTTAAGAGAAGATATTGATGTTCATTTGGGAGATGGTAAATACAAACTGTGGAGAAAAGACAGGAAAGAAAAAAAGGGAGGAGGAGTGATGATAGCAGAGAAGAACAACATAAATGTAGATACTGTGGAAATGGGAGAAGGCAGGGCTGAAGTGATATATATGAAATTAGAAACTGGAGAGAATGTTAAGAGAGATATGGCGGTAGTGTATGTTCCCCCAAAGATGAGAGCATGGAAGGATGACGAATACCATGAGATGTTGTCAGATATGGCTAGCTATTTGCAAAAAATACTTGAGAAATGCAATAATATAAATTTAGTGGGTGACTTTAACTGTAAAGAGGTGAACTGGGAGGAATGGTACTCGGAAGACGGCAAGGATTCATGGGGCACAATGTTATTAAATATAATAATGAATAACGTGATGACGCAATGGGTCAAAGAAGAGACACGGTTTCGAGGTGAGGACACACAAGCAAGGTTAGATTTACTGTTCACCAAAGAACCCAATGTAATAGAATCATTGAAATATCTCTGTCCTTTAGGAAAAAGTGATCATGTGGTCACTGAGTTCCAGATGTTAATAGGGAACGTCGTGCCAAGAGATGAGCTTCATAGACAGGGAAGATACAACTTTGGGAAAGCAAATTTTACAGGACTGAGAAACTTTTTTGAAAATGCGGATTGGAGAAAATTCAGAGAAACAAGAGAGATACAGAAGAAGTGGGATATCTGTCTAGACCTCTATAATTTGGGAGTGGAAAAATTTGTACCAAGAGTAAGAGGGAAAGAAAACAGGAAAAAGGAGTGGTTTAATAGAAGGTGTATGATAGCAAAAAAAGAGAGAGATAATGCGTGGAACAACTGGAAAAAGAGAAGTAACAACAACACAAAGGAAGAATATAAAAGAACAAGAAATGAATACACAAGAATACGTAGAGAAGAAGAAAGGAATTTTGAAAAAGGTATAATAGACAAATGCAAGGATGAACCCAAACTGTTTTATACATTTGTTAATGGCAAACTGAAACAAAAGGAAGGAATCACCAAACTGAAAGTAGAAGGAGAGGTCTTTAAGGATGCGGCAATGCAAGCAGAAATAATGAACAAACGTTTCCAGTCAGTTTTCACTAAAGAAAAGGAGCTTGTGGAAGGGGAGGGAGTGATTAGAAATGTTCCGGTGATAAAAGATATAAAAGTGGAGGTACAGGAAGTGTATAAATTACTGGAAACTCAAGATGTAAGGAAAGCCCCAGGACCTGATGGAATTTCTAATTGGGTACTGATGGAATGCAGAGAACAACTGGCAGATAAAATTCACAGTTTAATCGTATGCTCACTGGAAGAGGGGAAAGTGCCACAAGAATGGAAGAGGGCAAATGTGGTACCAATTTACAAGGAAGGAAACAGGGAAGAACCCCTGAATTATAGACCAGTGTCTCTAACCAGCATGGTCACAAAATTGTGTGAGAGAATCCTGAAAGACAGATGGATAAAATATCTGGAAGAGATGAATATTTTGGCTGAATGTCAGTTTGGATTCAGAAGTGGAAGGTCATGTGTTTCTAACTTGTTGAGCTTTTACTCAAGAGCGATTGACGTGGTACAGGAGAGAGATGGTTGGGTGGATTGTGTGTACTTAGAGAAGGCCTTTGACAAGGTACCTCATAAAAGACTAATGTGGAAACTAGAATATATAGGAGGACTGAAGGGGAAACTTCTGGAATGGATGAGAGACTTTTTGAGAGACAGACAAATGAGGACAGTAATAAAGGATAGGATGTCTGGATGGAGGAAAGTAACAAGTGGAGTCCCTCAAGGCTCGGTGTTCGCGCCAGTAATGTTCCTGATTTACGTAAATGATATGGTAGATGGAGTAAACAGTTATGCAAGTCTGTTTGCTGATGATGTAAAGATCTTGAGGAAGGTAGAGGTTGAGGAGGATTGTAAAATACTGCAGGAGGATTTGGATAGGATACACAATTGGAGCCAGACGTGGGAAATGAAATTTAATGTAAAGAAATGTAAAATATTGGAAATGGGTAAAAGTACCAGGAGGCCATCACTGAATTATTTGTTGGGTAATGAATTAATCACAAAAAGGAAAGAAGAGAAAGATTTGGGAGTGCTGGTCCAAGATAGTTTGTCACCAGAAAAGCACATTAACAAGATAGTTGGAGAGACTTATAAACTCTTGACTAACATAAGAGTAGCATATCATTATATGGATGATGAGATGATGAAAAAATTGATAGTGGCCATGATCCGCCCCAGGTTAGAATATGCAGCGGTAGTGTGGTCCCCACACAAAAAGAAAGATATAAACAAGATTGAGAGAATACAAAGAACAGCAACCAAGATGGTCCCCAGTCTGACAGACCTGTCATACAGAGAGAGGCTGGAAAAACTGGATTTGCCTTCCTTAGAGGAAAGGAGAAAGAGGGGAGACATGATTGCAGTGTTCAGGACCATGGTGGGAGTAGATAAAATTGACAAAGAAGATCTGTTTGTATGGGATAAGAGAGCAACAAGAGGACACGGAATGAAATTGAAAAAGTCAAGCTGCTTGGAGGATATCAAGAAATATAGCTTTCCTTAGAGAAGTATAGACTTATGGAATTGCCTGGACAAAGAGATTGTCCAGTCTAAAAACTTAAACGAGTTTAAAGCCAAATTTGACTTATTGAGAAACAGCGATGGAAACCCACGAGCATAGTACATTCCGTGTATATCACAATTAGGTATATTAGGTAAATACTTAAATATTTGGAATGACTTAGACAAAGAGGTGGTGCATGAGAAAAACATTCATGTGTGTAAAGGTTAACTTGATAAATGTGGATATGGAGACAGGACAACACGAGCATTGCTCAATTCCTGTATACTACAAACAGGTAAATACACACACACACACACACACACACACACACACACACACACACACACACACACACACACCGCTCGCTGGCTCAGTGGCAACATTCTCGCTTGCCATCTGGTAGACGGGAGTTCGCACCTCCCTCAAGTTGCAAAAAGTTTCACTGACGAAGTGGGTGGTTACTTCATCAAACCCCATAAACTCAAAATCTTCAGGAAAGTCCCTAATGTCATCATATACTCAACCCTTCTCTGTTGTTCTTCCTCGGCTGGCTAGCTTTGTGAAAGTGAGTGATGAGTGACTGATGGCAGGCATTCACTCGATCGTGATACTGTTTTTAGTATTTCTGGAAATCTGATTACAAGTTCAATCATTAGTCATTAATTCTGATGGGTGCTCACTCTCTCTGTCTTGGCAGACTTGAGATGTGGCTGGAGTGCCAACCAGGCATGTTTAATGGTTGTCAATGTTGTATTATTCAAGGCATTGACAAAGAAATTTACAGCCTGTTAAATGTCATATTTCTTCAAGAATGCAGCAACAGCCATTATGTTGGGGGTTGCAGGTATGCCAGGTGGGGCTGTGGAGGTTGAGGGGGAGGCAGCTGGTGAGTCAAGTGGGCCAGTGGAGGTGGAAGGGACAGCTGCAGACGAGTCAGGGGAGATGGCGAGGGGAGGATCCTCCCTCTCCTCCTCGCTACTGCTCACATTTTAGGCGATTTCCTTCATCTCTCCTTGTTTGTCTGTTTCATTCCTCATCTTGTTATGCATGTCTGCAGTATAACAAATTGGCATTCACAAAATAACCGTTATTCAAGTGAATCCAAACATTATTATAGAAACTGGGTATCTATTCTAACTTACCATTATTGCCGAAAACGTTATTGTCGAAGTCATTATTGGTGAGATCCTACTGTATGTCATTTATATATACTAAAAACATCATTGGCACTCCGCTGGTCACTTCCCCCCACGATGAGTAATTTCCCCTTAATATTGTTCTCATTTCCCTTTTTCTGAGAAAATCCTGCATCCAACAATACAGATTGCCTTGGATATCTCCTTAATGGTACAGTTTCCATAAAAGTCTTTGGTGCGGTACTCTGTCAAATGCTTTCTTAAAATCTAAACAGATACTGTCCACCCATCTTTCTCTTTTCTGTAATGTTTCTGTAACTCTTATCATAATAGCTTAAAAGATTGGTAACACATGATTTTCCCTTCCTAAAACCGAACTGCCTCCCTGTTATTATACCGTGTTCTTCTAAATGTTTTACCCAAACTTCCCTTATCAACTTTTCTAGTATCTTCTTACAACACTGGTCAGTGATACTGGTCGGTAGTTGAGTGGATCCTGTCTATTCCCTTTCTTGAACAAGGGAACAATGTTTGCTTTCTTCCAAATATCAGGTAGTTTACCTTGACCTAAGGATTCCTTAAACATTAAATACAATGGTCTGCTTAGCTCTTCTGCACATTCTTGCAACACCCAACCTGAAATTCCGTCAGGACCATTTGCTTTTTCTTTGTCCAATTTACATAACTCCTCCTGTACTTCTTTTTCTGATATTTGCATATCTGGTAATACATGTAGGCATGCATATTCCCTATCACCTCTCTCAAAATTTCTTTCTTTTGTAAAAACTGACTGAAAGTATTTATGTAGTATGTTACAAATATCTTTTTCTTGTGTACAGATGATACCCTCATCCGTAATGGACTGTATTTTATCTTTAACTTGGTTTTACTTCGGATGTAGCTGTAAAAAAGCTTAGGTTGATCACTACTTTTATTTACAATGTCCTCCTCAAACTGTCTCTAAGCCTCCCTCCTTCTCTTTGTATAATCATTTTTTGCCTGTTTATAGTTGTTATATGCCCTCTCACTACTGGGTCTTCTGCATCTATTCCAGAGCAAGTCTCTTTTTTCTTTTGCTTTTTTACACTCTGTATTAAACTATTTCTTTATTTTCATTTCTGTTGTTTTGTGCTGTGGATGTAATCTTGGACTCCTGTTCCATAAAGATCACAGAATTTTCTATACATAATATTTAAATCTTGTCCTCTAAATTCTTTTTCCCAATCTAAGAAATACTTCTTCAGGTCATGATAATTGCCCTTTTGGTAAAATATAGGCTTTTTGTAACTCTCATTGCTGGTAATCTCATATGCAATCCAGAATGCAGAATTTAATACTGCGTGGTCGCTATTGCCAATAGGGAGGTGATGTATTATACTGTCAATTTCATTTTCCTGCCTGGTAAGCATTAGATCTAGTACAGATGGATCATCAAGTCCTCTTTTTCGGGTGTTTTCCTTTACATGCTGTGTTAGGAAGAACTCCTGCACAAGATCTCGAGCTTTTGATGCCAACTGCTTTCATGGCTTTTTACATCTAGAGTATTCTAATTTATATTTGAATTGAAGTCTCCAGTTAGTACAATTCTTTCAGATTTCTCTTCCATTCTATATAATAATGTTCTTAAACTCTGAATTAAACTTTCTGCCAGGTCTTCATATTTGCCTCTTTCCCAGGTGTTTGCTTTAGGTGGCATGTATAAATCTGCCACAATTAAGTTCCCTTAATATGTGTTAATTTCCAATGCAATCAGTTCTACTTGTGAGGGTATATCTAGTTTTATTTCTTTGACTTGCAGATTTTTCTTTGTTATGATTATAGTTCCTCCTCCCTTTCTTAAATTTCTGTCTCTTCTCCATATATTGTATTTCTCTAATTTTAGGGTATCGCCTGATATATTTGGGGTTAATTTTGCTTCAGTTAGGCAGATAATGTGTGGTTCCTTTTCAATGATATAGTCTTCTACCTCTAATAATTTAAACACCATTCCATCTACATTTAGTATATCAACCTAACCATCTTATTTACAACCTTGCCATGACGTAAGTCTACTGCCTTACTCTTTTCTCTTCCCTGTTGGTTATGTACCACTTTCTTACCTGCAGTCCAATAACTTTGTAAAAAAAAAAGGTACTCTTCTTCTGATCTTCCCTCGTTCTTTGTTTTTGCCTCCTCCCTCTTCTCTTTTAGTATTCCCAATTCCTCCCAAAGTAGGCATCGTTTTATCCATACTTTTTTAAATTCCTCTTTTTCCATGAGTTTATTTGCATTCTTTAGTATTGCCTCCACAGTGTTCACACTCTGGAAGGTTACTTTCAGAGGCCTTGTCTTATTTCTCTCGTAACTCCCTGGCCTTTTGTGCTCTTCGATGTCTTGATTGCAGATTTCCTCTGATACTTCTTTCAATATGCTCATTATATTTGCCATCTCCTTTCTGTCTCTTGAAATTTTGTTTTTTATTTATTTCTCCTCTATGCTGGTTATTACTATAGATTTACTGATATCTGCAGAATCTTTGACCATTATGAGATTATTTTGGATTTTTTTCTTCACTTCCTTTCTAATGCTTTTTTCTTTGACTCTTGTTTCTAAGTCTTTCCTAACTTTCACCATTTCAGCATACATAGTTCCACATCATCTTTATAACTTTGCATCACTTCATTCACCTGGGTTAACTTCTCTTCAATATCATTATTTTGGTCTATCAGACTACTTGCTTTTCCAACAGTCTCTGTATCATTTTTTAATTCCTCCATAATACTCTCATGGTTAACAACCGTACTTGCCATTACACTGATCTTCCTTTTACGTGAACCTACCTCAACTGTCACCTTATCTATTGTTGTTTTTTTCCTGTTTAATTCCTTACTAATTTTTCATTTTCTTCCTTCTGCATATGCAGTTGTTTCTTAATGCTATCCATTTCACTTTGAAATGCCCTTTCCAATCTGTTCACCCGTTCTACTAATTTGTTGAATACTTCCATTTTGACTAGTTCCTGGTAGAAATCATCCTGTTTTCTACCCATTTCTCTCTTCCCAGCTCCTTCCATATTCACTTCACTTAATATGGTGGTCATTTTTATGTCTTTTGTCTGCATTTCAAGGGGTATATGAGGTGTGTGTGTGTGTTCTTACCTAATTGTATCTTTACAGGAATGAGTCAAGCTCGTACTGTCCCGTGTCTTAAACCATATTTATCGTACATATCCTTAAATTTGTGAATTGTTTTGGCACACACTATTTCATTCGGTAGTGCATTCCATTGGTCAATTGCTCTGTTTGGGAAACTGAATTTCCTTACGTCTTTATCATCTCTCTTCTTATGCAGTTTTTTGCAGTGTCCTCTTGCTCATGCTTCTCCATATGTTAAGTAATCATTTATGTCTATTTTCTCCTTCCCTGATATGCACTTATATAGCATTATCATGTCACCTCTTTTCCATCTCTCCTGTAGTGTTGGTAGATTCAGTTTATTTAGTCTTTCTTCGTAGATTACGTCCCTTAAGCTTGGTATCCATCTTGTAGCGGCCCTTTGAACTTTTTCAATCTTGTCTATGTGTTTTTTGAGACGATGACTCCAGACTACTGATGCATATTCCAGAGTTGGTCTAATGAATGATGTTATTATCCTTCTTAGCGTGTCTTCATTTATGTATGTGAATGCTATTCTCATATTTGCAAGCAGTGTATACATGTTCCGTACTTCTCGCTGATGTGGTCAGCCGGAGATAGTCTGTTATTGAATATCACACCTAGGTCTTTCTCTCTTTCTGATGTGTATAGGGTTTTATTTACTAACTTATAATCCCAATCAGGTCTTTTTTCACTTTTACCAAACTTCATTACATGACACTTGTCCACATTGAATTCCATTTGCCATGTACTACTCCATTCATGAAGTTTATTTAATTCTTCTTGTAGCTCTTTACAAGAGTCTGTGTTTGTAATTCTCCTTTGTATTTTTGCATCATCTGCAAACATATTCAGATAGCTCTCATTTCCAGTGTTACTGTTTATATCATTTATATACACTAAAAACATGATTGGTGCCAGCACTGAACCCTGTGGTACTCCACTAGTCACTTCTTTCCATGATGAGTAGTTTCCTCTTAGTACGGTTCTCATTTCTCTTTTTATGAGAAAGTCTTGCATCCAACAAAACAGTTTGCCTCGAATTCCTCCTAGATGGTACAGTTTCCATAAAAGTCTTTGGTGTGGTATTGTGTCAAAAGCTTTCTTGAAATCTAAATTGATACTGTACACCCATCCTTCTCTTTCCTGTATTGTGTTTGTTACTCTGTCATACCAGCTCAACAGATTAGTAACACATGATTTTCCTTTTCTGAAACCAAACTGTCTTTCTGTTATCATACTGTGCTCTTCTAGATGATTTACCCAAGCTTTTCTTTTAAGCTTTTCCAATACCTTGCTTACAACACTGGTCAGTGATACTGGTCGGTAGTTGAGTGGATTTTGTCTATTTCCTTTCTTGAATAAGGGGACAATATTTGCTTTTTTCCAAATATCAGGTAGTTTACCTTGACTCAAAGATTTCTTGAAAATTAAAAATAATGGTTTACTTTACTCCTTTGCACATTCTCGTAGTACCCAACATGAAATTTCATCAGGACCACTTGCTTTTCCTCTGTCTAATCTACTTAACTCCTCCTGTATTACTTTTTCTGCTATTTGTATATCTGGTAGTATGTGTGGACATGCATGTTCCACATAGTCCCTCTCAAAATTTTTTTCTTCTGTAAAAACTAATTGGAAATTCTTATTTAGTGCTTCACAAATATCTTTCTCTTGTGTATAAGTGATTCCCTCGTCCGTAATTGATTGTATTATATCTTTTACTTTGGTTTTGCTTCTGATGTAGCTGTAAAACAGCTTTGGTTGATCACTACTTTTATTTAATATATCCTCCTCAAACTTTTTTTGGACTTCCCTCCTTATTCTTGTATAATCATTTCTTGCCTGTTTGTAATTATTATACGCCCTTTCACTATTGTGTCTTCTGTATCAATTCCACAACAAATCTCTTCTTTCTTTTGATTTTTTACATTCTGTATTGAACCATTTCTGTATTTTCTTATCTGCTTCTTTGTGCAGTGAGATGTACTTCTGGACTCCTATTTCGTAAAATTCACAAAGTTTTTTATATACAGCATTTAAATCTTGTCCTCTAAGCTCATTTTCCCAATCAACTTCTAAGAAATACTTCTTTAAGTCTTGATAATTTCCCTTTTTATAGTTTAGGCTCTTTTTGTAACTGTCACTGCTGTTAACTATGTCATATGCTATCCTGAAGTTATAATTTAGTACTGCATGATCGCTTTTGCTGAGTGGAGGGTGATATATTAAACTGTCAATATCTTTTTCTTGTCTAGTAAATATTAGATCTAGCACTGAAGTTACATCAAGTCCTCTTTTTCTGGTGGTTTCCCTCACATGTTGCGTTAGGAAAAACTTTTGCACGAGATCCAGGAGCTTTTGGTCCCAACAGCTTTCTTGGCTAATTATATCTAGAGTATTCCAATTTATATTTGTATTAAAATCCCCAGTTAGTATAATTCTTTCTGATTTCTCTTCCATTTTATGTAGTAATGATCTTAAACTCTGAATTGTACTCTCCGCCAGGTCCTCATATTCATCTCTTTCCCATGTGTTTGATCTGGGTGGCATGTACAAATTGGCTACAATTACTTTACCTTCAGATGTGTTGATCTCTACTGCAATCAGTTCTACTTGTGATGGTATATCTAGTTTTATTTCATTGACTTTTAAATTTTTCTTAGTTAATATAATAATTCCTCCTCCTTTTTTTAAATTTCTGTCTCTTCTCCATATATTGTATTCCTCTAAGTTTAGTATGTCATTGGATATCCTTGGTGTTAATTTTGTTTCAGTTAGGCATGTTATTTGTGGTTCATTTTCTCTGACATAATCATTCATCTCTAGTAATTTAGATACCATTCCATCCACATTTGAGTACATCAACTATATCATCTTGTTTATATACGTGTCATGACATGGTTTTAATACCTTCCTCCTTTTTATTCCATCCTGTTTGTGTACCACTTTCGTACCTGCAATCCTATTACTTTGAAAAAAATTTCTTCTCCTCTTCCCTCATTTTTTGTTTTTCTTTCCTCCCTTTCTCTTTCAGTAATTCCAGTTCCTCTTGTGTTAGGCATCTTTTTATCCAGACATTTTTGAACTCTCTCTTTTTCCATAAGATTCTTTGCATTTTTTAGTATCTCTTCCACAGTGTTTACACTCTGGAAAGTCACCTTTAGAGGTCTTGTCCTGCTTTTCTCGTATTTCCCTAACCTTTTGTGTTCCTCTATGTCTTTTCTACAGATTTCCTCAGATACTTCTTTCAGTAAGCTCATTACATTTGCCATCTCCTTTTTGTCTCTTGTGATCTTGTTTTTTAGATCTTCCTCTTCTATACCAGTGATTACTATAGATTTGTTTATATCTACTTAATCTCTCACTAACTTTGGATTGTTTTGGATTATTCTTTTCACTTCCTGTTTAATGCTTTTTCCCTCCACCCTTGTTTCTAAGTCTTTCTTTACTTTCACCATTTCAGCATACGTGGTTTCCACATCATTTTTGTAGCTTTGCACAGCTTCATTCACCAGTGTTATCTTCTCCTCAATATCACTGCTTTGGTCTATAAGACTGCTTACTTGCCTAATTGTCTCTGTGTCATTTTTGAACTCTTCCATAACACTCTCGTGATTGACTACTGTACTTGCCATTTCACTCATTTTCTTCCTAAGTGTACTCAATTCCACTGTTAGTTCACTGATGGTTGTGTCTTTCTTGCTGGCCTCCATTTCTAGTTTTTCTATTTCTTCCTTTTGCAAGTGCATCTGCTTCTTTATTTCATCAAATTCATTTTTGAAAGCCATTTCTAGTTTGTGTACACGTTCAACCAGTCTATTGTGAGTCTCCACTTCAACCAGTTCTTGGTAGAAATCATCATTTTGCTTTCTACCTTTATTCCTTTTCTTTTCCAAATTTGCTTTACTAAAGTATGTATCCATTTTGCATTACTAAAAGTACAGAGTATGTACTTACATTCCCCGTGCTGCTGTAGTCTAAACAAACCTCAGATGACTGAGCGCATTCTTTCGTCTTGGTTCTCTTTTCTGTTTGAACAAGTCTTGTTTAAACTTTTTTTTTTTTTCTTTTAATAATGAAAAATCATTTAGTCTAACCTGGTACAGAGCTTGACTCATACAAAGATACTAATTTAGGTAATGCAGCTGGCCGTGTTGGTTCGGTATAGAGCTCCGATGTCGCAAGTCTGCCTCAATTGACTCTGTGTGTGTGTGTGTGTGTGTGTGTGTGTGTGTGTGTGTGTGTGTGTGTGTGTGTGTGTGTGTGTGTGTGTGTGTGTGTGTGTGTGTGTGTGTCTACCTAGTGACAAGCCAAATGGTTTCCTGTACATCAAGAAACCATTTACTATGCTGGGTGGTAACCATATAACCAAATTATGGTGCCTGGTGGTTTAATGGGTAATTACGACATTCCAGTCAGACTGAGCCGGTGATTATATCCATGGGGTGGTTGGGTCCATTGCTCACGTAATGCCATTCACGGATGAGTGAGGCTGGTCACTCTCATCTTAAATGTCAGGACCAACTTGCCCAGCCCCGGGCTCCTATGTTCCTCATGGGGCAATGTAGGATTGGATGATGGATGGATGAATAGAATGTATTTACTTAGTTGTGATATACAGGAAATGAACTATGCTTGTGGGGTCATGTCTCTGTTTCTCAATAAGACAAATTTTGCTTCAAACTCGTTCAAGTTTTTAGACTGGACGATCTCTTTTTCCAGGCCATTCTATATGGAAATCTATATTTCCTGATATTCTTCAAGCAACATGGCTTTTTCAGTTTCATTTTGTGTCCTCTTGTTACTCACCCATCCAGTACAAACAGATCTATTCTATCAATTTTATCTACTCCCATCATGGCCTTCAACACTGCAATCATGTTGCCCCTCTCTCTCCTTTCTTCTGAGCAAGGCAGATCCAGCTTTTCCAGCCTCTATCTGTACAACAGATCTGCCAGACTGGGGACCATCTTGGTTGATGTTCTTTGTATTCCCTCGATCTTGTTTATATCTCTCTTTTTGTGTGGGAACCACACTACCACCATATATTCCAACCAGGGGTGGATCATGGCCACTATCAATTTTTTTCATCATCTCCTCATCCATGTACAGAAATGAAATGCTACTCTTGTGTTACTCAAGAGTTTATACATCTCTCTATAGTACAGTAAATGTCTTGTTAATATGTTTTTCTGGTGACAAACTATCCCGGACCAGCACTCCCAAATCTTTCTCTTCTCCCATTATTGTGATTGATTCACTACCCATCAAATAATTCAGTGATGGCCTCTTGGTACTTTTACCCATTTCCAATATTTTACATTTTTTTTGTGTTGAACTCATTTCCCTCATCCGACTCCAATCATGAATCCTCTTCAGGTCCTCCTGCATCATTTTACAGTCTTCCGCCACTTGAACTTTCCTCAAGATATTTGCACCATCAGCAAACTACCTTGCATAACTGTTCATTCAATCTGCCATATCGTTTACTTAAATCAGGCACATTATTAGCACGAACACCAAGCCCTGTAGGACTCCACTTGTTACCTCCCTCCATCCGGACATGGTGTCCTTTATTACTGTCCTCAATTGTCTGTCTCTAAAAAAGCCTCTCATCCACTCCAGGAGGTTTCTCTTCAGTCCTCCTATGTGCTCCAATTTCCACATTAGTCGTTTGTGGAGCACCTTGTCAAAGGCTTTCTCCAAATCTAAATACAGCACACACAATCCACTCAAATGTCTCTCTCCTGTTGTATGTCAATCGCTCTTGAGTAAAAGCTCAACAAGCTGGAAACACATGACCTTCCACTTCTGAATCCAAACTGACTTTCAGCCAAAATGTTCATCTCCACCAGATATTTTATCCATCTGTCTTTCTGGATTCTTTCATACAGTTTTGCGACCATGCTGGCCAGGGACACTGATCTATAATTTATGGGTTCTTCCTTGTTTCCTCCCTTATAAACTGGTATCACATTGGCCCTCTTCCATTCCTGAGGCACTTTCCCTTCTTTCAGAGAACATACAAATAAACCGTGAATCTTATCCGCAAGGTGTTCTCTGCATTCCTTCAGTACCCAATTAGAGATTCCATCTGGTCCTGGGGCTTTCCTTATATCTTGAGTTTCCAGTAATTTATAAACTTCCACTTTTATATCTTTTATCACTACATTTCTAGTCGCTCCTTCCCCCTCCACAAAATCCCTTTCCTTAGTGAAAACTGATTGGAAACATTTGTTGATTATTTCAGTTGGCATTGTCACATGTTTTGGACTTCTTCTACTTTCAGTTTGGTGATTCCTTCCTCTTGTTTCAACTTGCCATTGCCAAATCTATAACGACAATTTGGGTTCTTCCTTACATTTGTCAATTATACCTTTTTCAAAGTTCCTTTCTTCCTCTCTATATATATTCTTGTATATTCATTTCTTGTTCTGTATTCTTCCTTTGATCTATTATTACCTCTCTTTCTCCAGTTGTTCCATGCACTGTCCCTCTCTTTTTTTGCTATCCTACACCTTCTGTTAAACCAATCCTTTTTCCTATTTTCTTTGCCCTTTACTCTTGGCACATATTTTTCCACTCCTGAATTATAGAGGTCTAGAAAGACTTCTCACTTTCTCTGCATTTCTCGTTTCTCTAAATTTCTCCAATCTGCATTTTCGAAAAATTTCCTCAATCCTGTAAGGTATGCTTTCCCATAGTTGTATATTCCCTGCCTATAAAGCTCATCTCTTGGCACCACGTTCCCTTTTATCATCTGAAACTCAAATCACTTTTTCCTATAGGACACAGATATTTCAAAGATTCAATTACATCATGTTCCTTGGTTAGCAGTAAATCTAGTCTTGCTGGTGTGTCATCACCTCTGAATCTTGTCTCTTCTTTGACCCACTGGATAATTATATTATTCATTCCTAACCGTATTTAACAATATAGTGCCCCACGAATCTTCACTGCCTCCTGAGTCCCATTCCTCTCAGTTCACCTCTTTACAAAAATCACTCATCAGAATTATGTTGTTGCTTTTCTCAATCACTTTCTACCATGTCTGACAACACCACCTGGTATTCATCATCATTCCATGCCCTTGTATTAGGGAGAACATTTATACTGCCATGTCTCTCTTGCCATTCTCTCCAGTTTCTAGTTCCATATTCATCATCCCTACCCTCTGCCAGCTCCACAGCATCCACATTTATGTTGTTCTTCACTGCTATCATCACTCCTCCCATTTTTTTTCTTTTCTGTCTCTTCTCCACAGTTTGTATTTACCATCTCCCATATGAATATCAATATCCTCTCCTAACTTGGTCTCTACAAAGCACATAATATTTGGTTAATGTACCCTCAAGAAATCATTTATTTCTAACCTTGCCGATATTAAACCATCAACATTAGTATATGCCACCTTCAAACTTTTGTTGTTGTTTTACAATCCCTCTTCTCTCCCTCTCTCCGTCGGTACAACTTCCTCAATTTCTGACTCATAGCTCTCCAATAAAACACTGTCTTCTCTTCCTCCGTCCTCTGTTCGTTTTTTGCCTTTCCTTTAGTAGGTCCTTTATTTTAGCTCTTTCTTCCTCATTTGCATCTCTCCTTATCTAAACATTCTTGAACCCCTCTTTGTCTGATAATTTCCATCTTCTGTTGATGATTTCATTTATTATTACCTGAGACTTAAACTTTAAGTGGCCTCGCCCCTCCTTCCTTGTACTTTCCTAACCTAAAAACACTTATTCAAACTCTTCTTGAGCTTTATTGTTATCCTCTATAACTACTGCTATCTCTTTAACCTTACTCAGTTCTTCTCTTTCCCTTCCTGATCTTACTGTCATACCTGTTTCTTTTACTCCTGAAATTATCACACATTTTTTCTTGTCTGCTACATCCCTGACAAAAGATTCTCTACTTCTTAGTACCCTAACCACTTCCTTCTCCAGTCTCCACCTTTTCTTTACTTTGTTGTTCTATAATCTCTTTCAAATTTATATTTCCTTCCTCTTGAATTTTCTTCCACCCCTTGTGTTGCTCCTTGATTTCCTTAACCCCTACACCGCGGGCTTGTTTACCAATGACTTGCGTGTCCCGCGGGGTTATTTGGGCTCCGACAGACTCTCAAAAAATATTTGCCAAAAATCAGTTATTAGTCCTAGAATAATAAAATTACATATGCTTATGGCACATACCTTCAGCTTTCTCCTGGAATGATTGTTGAGCCTTCGTCGGTTACCGTAGGACTTGTGGAGACCTCTGAAGTAGGATAACGAAGTCTCCACTTTACACTTCCCGACAACCCGTAATATGATTACCACAGCCAGATACAAACACTATAAACACTATTCTACAATTTTCAAGTAGTTTGGGATCCATACTCAAAAAAAAAAACACTGTGAAAGCAATGGAAATTACGAGCGCGTCTGATCGTCGCACTGGCACTAGTTCGCTCTTGGTACTCTGTCATTTATTATTCATAAAACCCCTCACACTTTATATTTCTATTACTATATAACACTTATATATATCTACAGTCTTTATCCATACGTTTCCTTCAGTAGTATTAGTTTATTGTCACTGTAGGGATTCAATTTCTTTCACTAAAATACGTAGCATTCACTTTCTCGTCCTGTATACTGGCATTGAGAGTGAATGTCACTTTCATCTTCACTCTCATAACTCATAGCATTCAGACATGCTAGAGTGAAACTTTCACTTTCATTACTCCTAGGGTATATACTCGTATTCTTATAATACTACTCATTTACATTTCTATTTACGTTCTCTATTTTATTTACGTTATTTACATTTCTATTTTATTTACACTGTGTTGTGCACTGTCACTTGAAATAACTTATAAAACTATTTTCCATTGTTCACGTATATTTACATTCACTACTTTCACTTGCTGTTTACACATTATTTACAATTCCACTTGCACTGTTTTACTCAATAGAAAGACCGTAGTCACTCTTTTATCAATTGTCAGCCCTTTACCTCTTTCCACATGAGGTTTAGTAGGGGGTAAAGGTCACAGGGCCATTTGCATGGGGGTGAAAAAAGGCCTTGAAGTCAGCAAGAAGAAACATACGTACCCTCGCTTCGGAAGATGAGAGTAAACTGATAACGGAGGGCCAGCATGGAGGCCTGCTTAGGGGTTATTCAGTTACCAATATTAGTTCTTGAAACAGCTAAGTCTAGCACTGATATGATTGGCAGGAAATCTAGACAATACATTATAAATTTGGTAGTTCCAGGTGAATGTAAATATCACTTAGGCTTCTCCCTTCCCTAATTACATGTATATTTATTACGAAAATAGATTAGAGGCCTACTTAGGAGACATATATTCAGAGCTACCAATGTTAGATCTTGAAACAGGTTTGTCTAGCACTGAAATGATTGGCAGGAAATCAAGACAATACATTATAAATTAGGTAGTTCCAGGTGAATGTAAATATCACTTAGGCTTCTCCCTTCCCTCCTTACATGTATATTTATTACGAAAATAGATTATACGGCATATTTCAAGGGGAAAAAAACAGCGAAAATTAGCGAACGAGTGCACGTGAGGTGTTGTCAGGTGATAATTAGCCAATTCCAGGTGTATGGCACTCTCACTTACCTTATTTCTTTCTTGTATATATTATTTGGTATAAGAATAGGACATAGGGCTTATTTCAATGGATGAAATCAGTGAAAAATTCCAGAGAAAATTTACTTAGCGTAGCACAGCCGGGCAGGCGAGAGGATAGGGTAATGGAGGGGGGGTAGGGAGGGGAGTCAAGAACGGGGAGAAATGGCTAAATTGTCAACAATGGATGGGAGTACAGATGAGATTAGGAGTGCTGACTAGTGTTGGACATTGGCAGTACTGATAGATGATACAAGCCTCCACGTGGAAGCCCGGGTGAATTCAAAATAACACAGAATCACAAAAGCGACGCCTCGCGGTATGATCCCTTGCTCCCAAGCGTCACAAAAGTGACGCCCCGCAGTTAAGGGGTTAATGTGTTCATCTTGCATCCTTGATTTTGAATCAATGCTCATCTAGTTACTTTTCATCTCATCTCTTTCTTCTTCCAACCTCTTATTTTCCCTCTTGAGCTGTTTTATTTTATATGAGGCACATTTGTTACTCACTTTAAATTCTGTAACTTCTCTTTCTTGTTCAGCACTGCATGTGCATACTTTTTCCAACTCTGCATTACCTTGATCTCTTTCTGCTGTTCTAAGGTTCATTCCTGCAACTCTCTAATTGCAGGAAAAGTCCTATTACTCGGCATCTATGGGACCGGGATGATGCCAAGAAATTGGATATGCCAAATAATCAAAAAAACCTACCTACTCAGTACCTTAAATATATTGGTGAACACTGTTATCACCACTTATGGTATTACAACTGTGTTTGGAGAGAGTACTGTATACTGTACAATACTGCAATCAATACGGTACTATACCTGAATCTGAAATACATATATGAATTAGTGAACATATACGAGTGTAATGACACAGTAGGCCTACAAGTCAGATAACACTTCCTGGATGGCCGACATGATACGGAATATTACCTACCAGCTCAGTACATCACTTGTACTGGTAAACTCATCACTACTTATATTATTACAAATATGTTTGTACTGAGTACTGTATACAGTACTTTTTCCAAACACAAAATAAAATAGTCAGAAAATTACATAAAAAATAAAGTGAAGGAATATGAATTAGTAAGGTCTTTCTGATGAAAGTAATATGAACATTTAACACTCATTCTTTTGTTCATTTTTTTGTTTACAAGTGAAAGGGAGAATATTGATGCAAACTGTAATGTATTCCATTAACCCCTTAATAACCTCCGGCACTCAACAACCGTTTACAGTACCGATGTCAGTGATGTCGAGTTAGTGAGCTAAGAAAAAACTGTGAATAATTATGGGAAGGGAACGAAGGTCACTGGTATGTTTACACGACTCTACACTACGATTCCAAGCAGTCAGGGGGTTGGTTAATCTCAGATGTCTTTGCCCATTTGGTAAATGCACCGTAACTTTGTAATTTCTCCCGTGAATCATGGCGAATCATAACATGGGTTTAGGAAGCTAAATAACACATTGCTAGGTGCGACAGACGATTAAATTCACATCTTTAAGAAAATGGAAGAAATTTAATCCCTCTCTAAGTAGGCAGATTAAGTCTCTTCCATTCTTCTGAAATCAATTTATTATTCTTAAGGATGTGAAGATAATTGTCTGGCTCACCTAGCAATGTGTTATTTAGCTTCCTAAACCCATGCTATGATTCGCTATGAGTCACAGAAAAATTGATAAAGTTACGGTGCATTTACCAAACGGGCGAAAACATCTGAGATTAACCGACCCCCTGACTGCTTGGAGTCGTAGTGTATAGTCATGTAAACATACCAGTGACCTTCGTTCCCTCCCCATAATTGTTAAGTTTTCTTTATAGCTCACACTAACTTGACATCACTGACATCGGCACTGTAAATGGTTGTTCAGTGCCGGAGGTTATTAAGGGGCTAATGGGATATATTGCTGTTTGCATCAATACTCTCTCTTTCACATTAAACAAAAATGAACAAAAGAATGAGCGCTAAATGTACGTTTAACTTTCAACAGAAAGACCATAGCAATTCATATTCCTCCAGTTTATTTTTAAGTATTTATCTGACTTCAGGTTAGGTTAGGTTAAGTTTGGATAAATTATTAGGTACTGTTAAAATCAGTTAGGTTAGGTTTAGTTAAACAGGACAGTCCTTTCCGCCATTATGCTGAGGAATAAAAATACTAGAGCTGTCACAGCCATACACCTAAAAACAACGGGGAAACTGATTTAACAGGCAACATTTATTTATGGGTAATGCATTACAGTATCAGTGGTTCATGGGCTACGTAGTTACCTGTAAATGCCATTTTCAGGAAGGCGTCAAGAATGAACAAATTTCAAGAATTTGTAAGGGGGCTTGGAATGTAACCCTTGCTAATTTGGTAGGGGTGGTTACTGTACTGTATGATACTGTGCAGTATTGTAATCAATACAGTACTATGTGTAAAGGATGCAAGAGTGTACAGAGGTTGGGGGAGTGGACTTTCTGACCACTACTTGGTGGTGGCCAGAATTAGGATGCAAGTGAGAGGAGGAATAGAAGAAGGGAAAGACGAGAGGAAGGAGTAGTTGCAAGGAGTGTGGAAAGGTTAAAAGAGGATGAGAAAAAGGCAGAGTATAAGAGAGAAGTGGAGGAACGATTGGGCAAATATGAATTGGAGCAGATGGGAGACGTGGAAGGTGTGTGTAAGATATTTACATAAGAAATATGTGCAGCATGTGATGTGGTGTGTGGAAGGAAGAGAAGACGGAGGGGGGTGCAAGGAACAGCGTGGTGGACTGAAGAGGTGAAACAGGCTGTGGCACAAAAGAAGAAAGCATACAATGAATGGATGAGAAACAGGGGTGTGGAAGAAGTTGAGAGGCGGAAGAGAGAGTTATATGTGGAAAGGAAGAGAGAGAGGTGAAAAGATTAGTAAGGGAGAGTAAGAAGAGAGTGGATGAGGAATTTGGAAGGAATTTGAGTGTAAAGTGGAGGGACTGTAAGAAAATGTTCTGAAGAGAAGTGAAAAGAGTAAGACAGGGTGGAAGTGAAGTTAGCAGGGGAGTGAAAGATAAAGATGGTAGATTACTAGTGGAGAAGGGAGAAAAAGTGAGCAGATGGAGAGAACACTTTAAGGAATTGTTGAACGTGGAGGATGGAAGTAATGCGAGTATAAGTGGCTGGGGAATGGCTGGGAGAAGGAGGGAGGTGAGAAGACAGGAAGAAATCAGTAGGATAGAAGTTGTGGAAGCAATGAAGAAAGTTAAATCGGGGAAAGCCCCAGGAATTGATGGAGTGTGTGGTGAAATGCTGAAGCATAGGGGAGAGACAGTAGTAGAATGGATGTGGAAGATGTGCAGATTGGCATGGGAGGAAGGTAGAGTCCCGGAGGATTGGAAGTCAGGTATAATTATTCCCTTGTACAAAGGAAAAGGGGAAAAAGAAGTGTGTGGTAATCATAGGGGCATTTGTCTTCTTAGTATAATAGGAAAAGTGTATGGTAGGATACTTATAGACAGAGTTAGAGAAAGAACAGAGAAATTAGTTGGAGAAGAACAGGGAGGCTTTAGGAAGGGAAGAGGTTGTGTAGATCAGATATTCATTCTTAGATCTTTAGTGGAAAAGTTTCTAGAGAAGGGAAAGAAGTTGTATGTGGCTTTCATGGATTTGGAGAAAGCATATGACAGGGTGGATAGACAAGGATTGTGGAAAGGGTTAAGAATATATGGAGTAGATGGGAAGTTGTTGAATGCTGTGAAGAGTATGTACGATGGTGCGAAGGCTGTAGTGCGTGTGGATGGTGAACTAAGTAAATTTTTCTCTTTGAAAGTTGGTTTGAAACAGGGATGTGTCATGTCTCCATGGTTGTTCAATCTGTACATGGATGGGGTAATAAAAGAGGTACAAGGTAGGGTAGTGGATGTTGGAGTGGCCCTGGTGAGAGAGGATAGTGTTTGCAAACTCCCTGTACTGTTGTTTGCAGATGATACTGTGTTGTTGAGTGAAGACGAAGGGGAGCTGCAAGGCTTGGTGGATGAGTTTGAGAGAGTGTGTAAGAAACGGAACCTAAAGGTGAATGTAGGGAAGAGTAAAGTGATGGTCTTTGAGAGAGGTGAAGTTAGTGAATGTACAGCGAAGTTAGATGGTGAGGAATTGGAAAATGTGAGTACGTTTAAGTATTTGGGTAGTGTGATGAGTAAGGATGGAGGTTTGGAGGGTGAAGTGCTTGAAAGGGTACAGCAGGGAAGAAAGGTTGCTGGTTCCTTGAAAGCAGTGATAAGAAACAGGGAAGTGAGCACGGAAGTGAAAAAGTTACTACATGACAGTATTGTGATACCAACTCTAACGTACGGAAGTGAAGCTTGGACATTGTTGGAAGGACACAAGTCAAGAGTGAGAGCAGTGGAAATGAGTTATTTAAGAGGAGCCTGTGGAGTCACGTGGAGAGACAGGCTGACGAATGAGGATATAAAGGAGCGTTGTGGTGTGGATGTGGATGTGATAGGAAGCGTTATGAGGAACACACTGAGGTGGTTTGGCCATGTGGAGAGGATGGAGGGTGAAAGACTGACGAAGAGAGTGTATGTGAGTGAGGTGGAGGGGGGAAGAGGGAGGGGGAGGCCGAGGATGAGATGGAGGGATGGGGTGGAGAGGTATATGAGAGAGGGGGGTGTGAGTTGGGAGCAGGGCAGTGAAATGGCGGGGGACAGGGCGACTTGGAGGCGATTTGTTTGTGGCCACCCCAAACGGGATTGAGGCGTCTGGCGGTAGGTAGTAGATAGATAGACTATACCTGAATCTGAAAAATATAGAAATTAGTGAACATACAGAAGTGTAATGAAACATTAGGCCTACAAGTCACAGATAACACTTCCTGGACTGCCGAGATGATTCAGGACATCTGCCGAACAATCAAAGATTTTCGTAAATGGGACTATTTCTCAAAACTGCCGAAATGTCGGATCTACCGAAAAATCAGCTGCCAAATAATAGGACTTTTACTGTATTGACCATACCTTTTTTAACTCCTGGACATTCCTCCCTGCCATTTTCTCCACTCTGCTACTCTAGTTTGGTTCAGTTTAGTACAGTACTGTAATTTCCATTATCCGACGTAATAGAGTCACAGGTATGTCCAGAAAGTGGGCCTGTCTGGATATTGGGCCCCTGCCTCCTGGACTGGTACTTATGGACCCTAACCCAGCCTAACTCAGAAAAACACCCACATAACTCCCTACTGGACATGCAGAGCACCTATTTAAGGCCCTATTCACACAAATAAGGGACATAAAATAGTGAAATAAATGCAAAGGAACCAGAGAATGAGGTTTTAGAGGTCTATCTATCTATCTACTGCCAGACGCCATAATCCTGTAAGGGGTAGCCATTTGACTCTGAGTTATTTGTTTTACGGGGAGAGGAACTAACCCTCCACCAACCCACTTGTTGACACGTAGGGGGCACGTATGGTTTGGTTATATGGTTACCACCCTGCGTTGTAAATGGTTTCTTGGCTTACAGGAAACCATTTGGCTTGTCACTCAATGTAATGCCACCTGTAAAGGAAAGAAAAGCAATAAGAAGTTGAGCATGGAAAATACAGTACACTATTTAACATTATTCTGGGTACTTACAACAAGTCCATGGCCATCTCGATGAATAACCCGCCTCCTCTCAGACTCTGACAGTAAAAAGGTGCACCTGAAGCACCTACAGTAATCAAGTCTTGCACTGCACTTAGTCATTTGCACTCTGAATTCTCATTTCTTAACACTGCACATTCTTTTCTCACTTGAGCTCTATTGTATTTTCCTGTAACCAGTGTTGCACTCTGCAATTAAGTCTTTGCACTCTGAATTCTAATTTCTTAACACTAAGCATACTTTTCTCACTTGCGCTCTATTGTACTTTCCTGCAGTCAGTGTTGCACTCTGCACTAAGTCTTTGCACTCTGAATTCTGATTTCCTAACACTGAGCATTGTTCTTTACACAGCACAACACTGTATATTCCCGTGTGGTCTAGTGGCAAGTTTTTGCTGTTTATTCACTGTCAGAGGCCGAGAATGGGTGATGCAGGTGGCTGAGGGACGCGTTGCTGGGACATGGTGATGGACTACCCACTGCAGACAACTCTGAAGAGAGCCGCAAACTCACGTCCAGTGGCGACTCCACTGTGGCTGGTGTGCTGGACTGTGGCTTGGAAGTGGAAGGCCTGTCTTGAGGAGGCAGTGGTGGGGAGCAAGGGCTGGGCACGGCAGGGGTAACGGGCCTGAAAAAACTGTCAATGGTTCATTGATGTAAGGAACGGCGATTCTGGTGATTGATGATGCACTGCCTGAAAGCATGCACTTCCTCCACAAGTCCCAAGGGTCCCATTTCCCTGTCGCAGTCCAGGTGTCCTAGATAGTCGAGAACGAACTCGACGTGCTCCCGGAGTGCACTCAGCTTGGGTATGGCTGGAGTGGTGGCACGCTGAGAGGAGTCCGCATCATCGTTGCTGTCCTCATCAGAATCTTCAAGCTGGGTACTTGTACTGGCAACCGAAGATACAACCTCGATATCAGACATGATCTGATATCCAGGATCGCCCTCGTCATCATCCAACCACTCACGCATTTCATCCACATCAACATCATTGCCAGCCGCACAAAGATGTGCATGGAAGTCATCCACATCAAACCCTACGATATCGTGCTCCACATCAGCTCCGAGAAGCAGACGAGACCAACCATTTTCCAGAGTCTTGAGAGAGACTTCCCTCCATGCACTGACCTAGTTGTAAATGGCAGACTTGATGTTGTAGTGGAGGTTTTCCAAAGTCCGCTGGCCTTGCGTGTCCCGTCCCTCCCTGCGCTCGTCCTCGTTCTCGAGAACAACCATCACCTCGTCCAGGAACTTCCGACGGTACAGCTTCTTCATTGCCACAATCACTCCTTCGTCCATTAGTTGAATGAGAGCAGTCGTATTAGGTGGCAGAAACATGCACCTAATGTGGCCATTCTCAGCCACCAACTCCTTGTCGGACGAATGCAAAGATGCATTGTCCATAAGAAGGAGGGTCTTTACCTGGTTCCGCGGGATTCCCAGTGTCTTTACCTGGTAATGGATGACCTCCTTGATGGAGTGGCGGTGAAACCAGTCTTTGACGATCTTGGCTGTGAACAAAGCCTTCAAAGAATAGTACCAAACAACAGGAAGGGCATCCATCACCCCACGAAGACACTGAGGCTGCTTTGCACAGCCAACAATAATGGGTTTGAGCTGATGCATGAAGTTTGCATTGGCACAACACAAAGCAGATATCCTCTGCTTGCAAAGCTTGCGGCCAGGTACACGTTTCTCCGTCTCCTCGACCAGAGTGGTCGTTGGCATCTAGCAATAGAACAGACCAGTTTCGTCAGTGTTGTAGACTTGACCGAGAGTGAGGCCCTCCCTGTCGATCAAGCCCTTGAGCTTCTGCTGAAACTCCTCTACTCCCTCCTTGTTGGCGTCCAGGGCTTTGCCATGGGCCTTAAAGTTGGTAGGCCATGCCGTAACTTGAAAGCGAAGAGCCTCGGACGCTTTGAAGTCTGGGGTGTCATGTAACCTTGCGAACTTCTCAGCAGCAGCCTTCAGTTCCATACCATGCACCAGCACACCAGCAGCACGTTGTTGACGATGCCAAATCAACGTGGAGTGGTCGATTTCTCTAAACCGGGGAATGAACACAACCTTCCTCTCCACGTTGTGTTTGTTCTTCGATACGAAATCAGCCATGTTCCTGGGATCTCTTGATATCAAACAATGTACAGCAGGCCAGGTTGAATTCATGGAGGATGCGTGACGTTGACCATCCCACGTCCACCTTGTCCAATATCTCCCTCTTCTTCTCCAGAGTCAGAACCAATTGTTTCCTCTTCTTGGGCGGCGGGGCCATCATCACACACATGAAGAAGAGGCAGGACTGGAACAGCAGGGCCCAAAGCAGGTAGGGCACCACCACAAAAGCGAGCATGTGGGCAGCCATGGTGACGAGCGTCCACTCACGATGAAGGATGGGCGGGAAATGGGGAGAAATCAGCATCGCCCTGCCAGACATTGGCAGAACTACACGGCAAAATACAGCTGGTCCATGCCGCGTGCCAAGTTCAAATTATGGGGGGGGGGAAAAATTCATATTTTAAATTTTTTTTTAATGTTTCTGGGGCAATTTCGGTGTTACGAAGTCCCGGCCCAAAAATGTTCGGGTAGTGGGGGGTCCGGATAGCAGAGGAATTACTTTCCTTTACCCTCACTTTCAACGGAGAAGCTCGTAAATTCACTGCCACCAGATGTAAACAATGAACTATCCCTTTCCGCTAGGGTTGGAAAAAATCACAGATTTTTTTTTTTTTTTTTTAATTCAAAAACATTTTTTTTTTTTCTTATTTAAATCAGATTTTTTTAAATGTGTGATTTTTTTTACAACCTTTTTTGTGCCTCTGCGAATTCTGTCAAAAGAGTACCATACTGGGTCTTTTTTCCTCCCACCTGCTACAGTGTGTCCATTAGGCATGATTATATATCACTGTCCAAATAAACAGACTTAAAGAAGAGTTTTGTTCATATGTTAACACTGAGTATAATCACTATCTATCTATCTATTGCCAGACGTCACAATCCCATACGGGGTGGCCACAAACAAATCGCCTCCATGTTGCCCTGTGCCCCACCATTTCACTGCCCTGCTCCCAGCTCACACACCCCTCTCCCATATACTTCTCCTTTCCATCCGTCCCATCTCATCCTTGGCCTCCCTCTCCCCCCCTCCACCTCATATCCACTCTCCTCATCAGTCTCTCACTCTCCATCCTCTCCACATGGCCAAATCATCTCAGTGTGTTTCTTCTAACTCTTCCAATCACATGCACATCCACACCACAATGCTCCTTCACATCATTTGTCAGTCTGTCTCTCCATGTGACTCCACATTCTCCTCTCAAATAACTCATTTCCGCAGCTCTCACTCTTGACTTCTGTCCCACCAACAAGGTCCAAGCTTCACTTCCATATGTGAGAGTTTTATCACAATACTATCATGTAGTAACTTTTTCACTTCCATGCTCACTTCCCTGTTTCTTATCACTGCTTTCAAGGAACCAGCAACCTTTCTTCCTTGATGTACCGGGTACCCTTTCAAGCACTTCACCCAACAAATGTCTATCCTTACTCATCACACTACCCAAATACTTAAATGTACTCACATTTTCCATTTCCTCATCATCCAACCTCACTGTACGTTCACTGGCTTCACTAATCTCAAAGACCATAACTTTACTCTTCCCTACGTTCATATTTGGATTCTGTTTCTTACACATTCTCTCAAACTAATCCACCGAGCCTTGCAGCTCCCCTTCCTCTTCACTTAACAACAGAGTATCATCTGCAAACAACAGTACAGGGAATTTCCAAACACTGTTTTCTCTCAATAGTGCCACTCCAATCCATTGCCCTATCTTGTATCTCTTTTACAACCCCATCCATGTACAGATTGAACAACCTTGAAGACATGACACATCCCTGTTTCAACCCAACCTTCAAAGAGAAAAATTCACTCAGTTCACCATCTACACGCACTGCAGCCTTAGCACCATCATACATACTCTTCACAGCATTCAAAAACTTCCCATCTACTCCATATGTTCTTACTACTTTCCACAATCCTTGTCTATCCACCCTGTCACATGCTTTCTCCAAATCCATGAAAGCTGCATACAACTTCTTTCCCTTCTCTAGAAACTTTTCCACTAAAGATCAAAGAATGAATATATGATCTAAACAACCACTCCCCTTCCTAAAGCCTCCCTGTTCTTCTTCAACTAATTCCTCTGTTCTTTCCTTAACTTTGTCAGTAAGTATCCTACTATGCACTTTTCCTATTACACTGGGAAGACAAATGCCCCTATGATTACCACACACTTCTTTTTCCCCTTTTCCTTTGTACAAGGGAATAATTATACCTGACTTCCAATCCTCTGGGACTCTACCTTCCTCCCAGGCCAACCTGCACATCTTCCACATCCATTCTACTACTATCTCTCCCCCATGCTTCAGCATTTCACCACACACTCCATCAATTCGTGGGGCTTTCACCAATTTGACTTTCTTCATTGCTTCCACAACTTCTATCCTACTGACTTCTTCCTGTCTTCTCACCTCCCTCCTTCTCCCAGCCATTCCCCAGCCACTTATACACGCATTACTTCCATCCTCTATGTTCAACAATTCCTTAACCTCTAAAACGCGGCCACTGACAGCCGACCCCCCCCAGGTGGCGGGGTAGGATCGCAGTCTGAGTACCTGTAGGAAAATATTAGCCAAAAATCAGAGATTAACCCTACAACATTATACTTGGTATGGCAGATAGTACTTACATTCAGCTTTCTCCAGAGACAGGTGTTGAGCCTTCGTGGACTACCCAAGGACTTGTGGAGACTTGCAAAGTTGGGTAACAAAATCTTCACTTTCACACCTCCAGCAACCCAGTTTCCCCTCTATCACAGCCTCATTCTGTCACAGTAAACTTTATACTACAACGTACAGGTAGTTTGGAATCCGTATTTGTACAATAAGCACTGAAATTAAGGCTAAAATCAACGAAGCGTACGGCCGACATGCAGCGCAGCGGCGGTCTTCCCGTCACTCAACAAACATTTCCATTTTCACAGCTAAAAACACGTATACTACATTATTTTCAATCATATTACTTCCCAAAAGATCACCGCGGCGCGCTTTTATTCTGCCTTACGCCCGTCACTTTATTCTCGTTCCTGTCGGCCGCTCGCACTGACTCGGAAGAGCTAGAACTCGCCATAATGTCACTGTGAAAGCCTGCGGTAAACTGAGGCTAAACAGGGGCAAAACGCGCGAAAAAAAGCTAGTGTGACAACTGGGGAAACAAGCATTTCCTATTAGCATAAACTGCTTGTGAAAGGAGAGCGCAGATTTACAGTTCTGAGCAGTCAGAGCGCTGCCATATATCACAGCCAGGCTGGCCGGGCCGCGGTGGGGGAGGGAGAGGGGAAAAAAAGGCGATACTTGGCAACAACGGAGGTCAGCAGTACAAAGGTCAAGTATGCTAATTGTAGCTAAAGGGTGGTGGTACTGATAGAGAATACCAGCTGGAACATCCTTGCCAGCGTTTATTCAAAATTAACTCAAATCGCAAACGCGACGATCCGCCGTTATGTCCTTTTTGGCGATCGTCGCAAATGCGACGCTCCGCGTTTCAGGGGTTAAAGTGTTCTCTCCATCTGCTCACTTTTTCTCCCTTCTCCACTAGTAATCTACTATTTTTATCTTTCACTCCCCTGCTAACTTCACTGCCACCCCATCTTATTCTCTTCACCTCTTTCCAGAACATTTTCTTACAGTCCCTCCACTTTACACTCAAATTCCTTCCAAATTCCTCATCCACTCTCTTCTTACTCTCTCTTACTAATCTTTTCACCTCTCTCTTCCTTTCTACATATAACTCTCTCTTCCGGCTCTCAACTTCTTCCACGCCCCTATTTCTCATCCATTCATTGTATGCTTTCTACTTTTGTGCCACAGCTTGTCTCACCTTATCATTCCACCACGCTGTTCCTTGCACCCACCTTCATCTTTTCTTCACCCTACACACCACATCACATGCTGCACATATTTCTTCTGTGAATATCCTGCACACACCTTCCACCTCCCCCATCTGCTCCAATTCATATTTACCCAATCGTTCCGCTACTTCTCTCCTATATTCTGCCATTTTCTCATCCTCTTGTAACCTTTCCACTCTCCTTGCAACTACTCCTTCTTCCCGTCCTTCCCTTCTTCTATTTCTCAATCTTGCTTGGATCTTGATACTGGCCATCACCAAGTAGTGGTCAGAAGGTCCACTCCCACAACCTCTATAAGCTCTTGCATCCATTACACATCTTCACATCCTTTCATCCACACACACATAATGAATCGTTGCCTTCCTTTCATTCAGTTCACCACCCACCCTTCTCATCACTTGCCATGTATACCTGTGGATCATTTTGTGCCTGAAGAAGGTATTGGCTATTACCAACCCCCTCACGGCACAAATGTCCACTAACACACTGCCATTCTCATCTATCTCAGCAGGCACACCCCACTCTCCAACTATTCCATCCACCTTCAGATTCCCTACTTTACCATCCATATCACTGATCAAAAACACTCACTCATTCCTTCCAAACTTTACCATGCACAATTCCATATTTGTCCAGAACTCTTCTCTCACTCTGCTTGCACAATCTTGCATTGGCGCATACACGCACACAATCGCCCACATTTGTATTCCAAGTTTCAATCTTACCCACACAATTCTTGACCCAACTGATCCATACTCTCTTCTTCCATCTTTTACTCACAACAATACACACTCCTTCTTTTGTCCTCTCATTCTTAGCTACTCCTGCACATATACCCCATCCATAATCCTATTTTCTCACACTCTCTCCTCCCCATTCAGTTTCAGTTACTCCACATACATCCACTTGAGCACCCTCAAGCGCCTGGACAATCTCTCTCTCTTTAACTTCCATCATTCGCACTGCTTACATTCCATGTTGCGATCCATACCATGTCCATTGTCTGGTCCTTGGTCATCATCTTTTGGTCAGTCCTTGTCCGAGGCTTCTTGTTTGTCTTTTTAGTTAGTTGTTTTCCGGGAAGGGGCACTAACACTCTGCCAACGCTTTTAATCACCTCGCACGGCAAGCAGGGATACTGGGGGAGTATTCTTGAAAACCCCCCTACCCCCAGGGTAGTATTAACTTCTGCAAATTCATTAATTATCATTCATTCATCATCATCCAATCCTGTGTTGCCCCATGAGGAGCGTAGGAGCCCAGGGCTAGGCAAGTTGGTCCTGACATCTAAGATGAGAGTGACCAGCCTCACTCATCCCTGAGTGGCATTACATGAGCAATAAACCCCAACCTCCGCTTGAATATAAACCTGCACCGGCTCAATCCGATTGGAGTGCCTTAATTACCCACTAAACCACCAGGCACCATAATTTGGTTATATGGTTACCACCCAGCATAGTAAATGGTTTCCTATACCTACTATTATAACCAATATACTGAACTTATTTCTGAACAACAAAATATTTTCATACATAGTGTACATATAATACAGTATATGAGTGCTTTTTTCTGATCTGTTATCAAGAATATATCCCATTAATTTCCTCTCAATAAATATCTGCATAAAATAAACACTTACACTCAATATTATTATGTGATGCTGAAAATTGTTTTCCACATGGCTAAGCACTGCATTACAAATGATGAATGTTTTTATTTCTGCACAGAGAATCAAAGAATCAGTTCTGGCTTTTCTTTTCTTTTTTTAATGCAAGGAAGAAGGAACCAAAGGCCAGGAATTCGCCACTGTATTGGGAATGGTGCAGCTTCTGGTTGTTCTAAGAAGACATTCTGTACACTCAATGATCATACCCCAATACCCACCAAAATCCACTCCCAACTTCTAACACTCATGATGCAAATCGCTATGATTACATTATAACTGAAGACATAAAAACAAATAGTTACTTCTGTAAAAGTGTGACTTCTGAGTTAAGGGACAGAAACGGGAGGTTGTTAGGGATAGAGCAGCGTGGACAGCCACCATCAGGTAATCAAGGCCAACACGCGCATACTGGAGCCTTTATAAATAAACAAACAACAAACAGTTTACCACAGACAGCTGATGAGATTCCTGGCTCCAAAGATATGGTACTCATTAACTTTTTCCAGTGATGGCTTCAGGGTCCCTTTTAACTCCCGTCTAACAGCTGCCACTTTTCCTCTCCCCACGGAATTTCACACTATGAGCCATAAACTAGAGTGCCAACTGCAGGAAAATCATCATCATTACCCCAACCCTAAATCATACCATGGAAAGAGGGTGAGGCAGAACAACCTAGACACACACACACACACACACACACACACGAACCGCCGGAGAGAGAGGTCGTCCCAGGCATCGCTCCTAACCTTGAGTAGTTCCAGGAATTTTGTCTGTCCTGTCTCCTAGGGTCTTTCTTTAAATTTAAAATAATGAAAGTTGGTAGACTACCAAAAATGTAAAGATTTGTTGGCAATAGTATACATGAATGTTTGTGGCTTATTCGGTAACAGCTGTTTAGGTACTTTACCGGTACATTAAAGATGGCCGAAAATGTAAACAATGAGGGAATGGAATTTCAAGGATTTGATGCTAATACTAATGTCATGGACCTGGTGAAAACATTAATTATGAGGATTAGTGAACTCGAAAAAAAAGTAGAGAATCTAGTGATAAAGGATGTGTCAGGAAATACGGAAACCACCATACAGAGTCTAATCCAGTCCAACGAAACAGCCAATGAAGAGATTAAGAATTTGAAGAGGGAAAATGTTGAACTGAGGAGGAAACTTGAAGAGAGTACTAATAAAACGGAGAAGGTGAGTAATGAACTAGAAGAACACAAGGCAAAGTGGGCACACGTAGAAGAAGAACAGAAAGAAGTGGTCAGCTTAAGAGAGATCATCCAGGAAGAAAGGGAAATGAACAAGAAAGAAATGGAAGAAAATGTAGTGAAAATACTGAAGAAAAAAGAGAAAATAGTGAGAGAAACTGTAGAAAGGAACAGATGTGTGGTAGTATTTGGAAACAGGGAAGAGGAAGAAAAGGTTAGGTTCGCAAGACTAGAGAGAGACACGAACATGGTGAGAGGAATATTAGGCAAGATTGACCCCGAAGGAGACAAGTGGGTAAAAGAAATTGAGGAAGTAAGGAGGATAGGGCCTTATAAGAAAGGGGAAACAAGACCAATGAGAGTCAAGTTTACATCAGAAAGTGTAATAAATGAGATACTTAAAGTGACCTGGAAATTAAGCAAAGAGGCGGGGATGGAAAATATTATAATAAGAAAAGATCTGAATGAAGAAGAAAGAGAAGTTTTAAAATCATTAAAGGAAGAAGTAAAGGAAAAAAATGATAAAAGGACAGAGGAAGAACGTAATACTTTTTTTGGAGAGTATTGGATATGAAAGTAAGGAAATGGTATTTAAGGAAATAGAAGTGAAGGAAACTAGGGGGATGGTTGTGAAAGATCAGAAGTTGAGGAAGTGGTACGGACAGAGAGTAGGAGAGAAGAGGGTATTAATAATGTCAAAAATAATTTGAAGGTGATATATACTAATGTTGATGGTTTCATATCGACAAGGATCGAAATTAATGATTTCTTGAGAGAGCATGAACCTGATGTCATGTGCTTTGTAGAGACCAAATTAAGAGAAGATATTGATGTTCATTTGGGAGATGGTAAATACAAACTGTGGAGAAAAGACAGAAAAGAAAAAAGGGAGGAGGAGTGATGATAGCAGTGAAGAACAACATAAATGTAGATACTGTGGAAATGGGAGAAGGCAGGGCTGAAGTGATATATATGAAATTAGAAACTGGAGAGAATGTTAAGAGAGATATGGCGGTAGTGTATGTTCCCCCAAAGACGAGAGCATGGAAGGATGACGAATACCATGAGATGTTGTCAGATATGGCTAGCTACTTGCAAAAAATAATTGAGAAAAGCAATAATATAATTTTGGTGGGTGACTTTAATTGTAAAGAGGTGAACTGGGAGGAATGGTACTCGGGAGCGGCGAGGATTCGTGGGGTACTATGTTATTAAATATAATAATGAATAATGTGATGACGCAGTGGGTCAAAGAAGAGACACGGTTTCGAGGTGAGGACACACCAGCAAGGTTAGATTTACTGTTCACCAAAGAACCCGATCTAATAGAATCATTGGAATATCTCTGTCCTTTGGGAAAAAGTGATCACGTGGTCATTGAGTTCCAGATGTTAATAGGAAACGTTGAGCCAAGAGACGAGCTTCATAGACAGGGAAAATACAACTTTGGCAAAGCAAATTTTACAGGATTGAGAAACTTTTTTGAAAATGCGGATTGGAGAAAATTCAGAGAAACAAGAGAGATACAGAGGAAGTGGGATATCTTTCTAGACCTCTATAATTTGGGAGTGGAAAAATTTGTACCAAGAGTAAGAGGAAGAAAACAGGAAAAAGGAGTGGTTTAATAGAAGGTGTATGATAGCCAAAAAAAAGAGATAAGGCGTTGAACAATTGTAGAAAGAGAGGTAACGACAGAACAAAGGAAGAATATAAAAGAACAAGAAACGAAGACACAAGAATACGTAGGGAAGAAGAAAGGAATTTTGAAAAAGGTATAATTGACAAATGCAAGGATGAACCCAAACTGTTTTATAGATTTGTTAATGGCAAACTGAAACAAAAGGAAGGAATCACCAAGCTGAAAGTAGATGGAGAAGTCTTTAAGGATGCGGCAATGCAAGCAGAAATAATGAACAAACGTTTCCAGTCAGTTTTCACTAAAGAAAAGGAGCTTGTGGAAGGGGAGGGAGTGATTAGAAATGTTCCGGTGATGAAAGATATAAAAGTGGAGGTGCAGGAAGTGTATAAATTACTGGAAACTCAAGATGTAAGGAAAGCCCCAGGACCTGATGGAATTTCTAATTGGGTACTGAAGGAATGCAGAGAACAACTGGCGGATAAAATTCACAGCTTAATTGTATGCTCACTGGAAGAGGGGAAAGTGCCAAAAGAATGGAAGAGGGCAAATGTGGTACCAATTTACAAGGGAGGAAATATGGAAGAACCCCTGAATTATAGACCAGTGTCTCTAACCAGCATGGTCGCAAAATTGTGTGAGAGAATCCTGAAAGACAGATGGATAAAATATCTGGAAGAGATGAATATTTTGGCTGAATGTCAGTTTGGATTCAGAAGTGGAAGGTCATGTGTTTCAAATTTGTTGAGCTTTTACTCAAGAGCGATTGATGTGGTACAGGAGAGAGATGGTTGGGTGGATTGTGTGTACTTAGACTTAGAGAAGGCCTTTGACAAGGTACCTCATAAGAGACTAATGTGGAAACTAGAATATATAGGAGGACTAAAGGGGAAACTTCTGGAATGGATGAGAGACTTTTTGAGAGACAGACAAATGAGGACAGTAATAAAGGAAAAGATGTCTGGATGGAGGGAAGTAACAAGTGGAGTCCCTCAAGGTTCAGTGTTGGCGCCAGTAATGTTCATGATTTACGTAAATGATATGGTAGATGGAGTGAACAGTTATGCGAGTCTGTTTGCTGATGATGTAAAGATCTTGAGGAAGATAGAGGTTGAGGAGGATTGTAAAATACTGCAGGAGGATTTGGATAGGATACACAATTGGAGCCGGACGTGGGAAATGAAATTTAATGTAAAGAAATGTAAAATATTGGAAATGGGTAAAAGTACCAGGAGACCATCACTGAATTATTTTTTGGGTAATGAATTAATCACAAAAAGGAGAGAAGAGAAAGATTTGGGAGTGCTGGTCCAAGATAGTTTGTCACCAGAAAAGCACATTAACAAGATAGTTGGAGAGACTTATAAGCTCTTGACTAACATAAGAGTAGCATTTCATTATATGGATGAGGAAATGATGAAAAAATTGATAGTGGCCATGATCCGCCCCAGGTTAGAATATGCAGCGGTAGTGTGGTCCCCACACAAAAAGAAAGATATAAACAAGATTGAGAGAATACAAAGAACAGCAACCAAGATGGTCCCCAGTCTGACAGACCTGTCATACAGAGAGAGGCTGGAAAAACTGGATTTGCCTTCGTTAGAGGAAAGGAGAAAAAGGGGAGACATGACTGCGGTGTTCAGGACCATGGTGGGAGTAGATAAAATTGACAAAGAAGATCTGTTTGTATGGGATAAGAGAGCAACAAGAGGACATGGAATGAAATTGAAAAAGTCAAGCTGCTTGAAGGATATCAAGAAATATAGCTTTCCTTACAGAAGTATAGACTTATGGAATAGCCTGGACAAAGAGATCGTCCAGTCTAAAAACTTAAACGAGTTTAAAGTTAAATTCGACTTATTGAGAAACAGCGACGGAAACCCACGAGCATAGTACATTCCGTGTATATCACAATTAGGTATATTCTTAAATATTTAGAACGACTCAGACAAAGAGGTGGTGCATGAGAAAAACATTCATGTGTGTAAAGGTAGACTTGATAAATGTGGATATGGAGACAGGACAACACGAGCATTGCTCAATTCCTGTATACTACAAATAGGTAAATACAAATAGGTAAATACACACACACACCGAAGCACCGAGAGAGAGCAGATGCATGTCGACACCGCTCTATACCTGGTCAACTTGGCCAGCGGCATTACCTAAATAAGTAGCTTTATATGAATCAAGCTCTGTACAAGGTTAGACTAAATGATGTTCTAATATAAAAAAAAAAAAAAGAAGTTTTAAGTAAGACTTGGTCAAACAGAAAAGTAAATAAGCAGCGCAGGAATGCGCACAATCAGCTGATCGTTGTTTAGTCTACAATCTGCCTCAGAGAATGTAAGTACTATACGTGCTTTTAGTACTGCAAAATGACCACGTACTTTAGTCAAGCAAATTTGGAAAAGAAAAGGGATAAAGGTAGAAAGCAGGATGATTTCTACCAAGAACTGGTTGAAATGGAGACTCACAACAAACTGGATGAACGAGTACACAGGTTAGAGAGGGCTTTTCAGAGTGAGATTGATGAAATTAAGAAACAGATGTACTTGCAAAAGGAAGAAATAGAAAAATTAGGAAAGGAAGCCAACAAGAAAGAAACAACCATAAATCAGCTAACAGTTGAAGTCGGTACACTTAGGAGGAAAATTAGTGAAATGGCAAGTACAGTAGTCAACCACGAGCGTATTATGGAAGAGTTCAAAAATGATACAGAGACAATTAGGCAAGTAAGCAGTCAGCTAACAGTTGAAGTCGGTACACTTAGGAGGAAAATTAGTGAAATGGCAAGTACAGCAGTCAACCACGAGAGTATTATGGAAGAGTTCAAAAATGATACAGAGACAATTAGGCAAGTAAGCAGTCTGATAGATCAGAACAGTGATATTGAGGAGAAGATAACACAGGTAAATGAAGCTGTGCAAAGCTACAAAAATGATGTGGAAACCACTTATGCTGAAATGGTGAAAGTAAAGAAAGACTTGGAAACAAGGGTGGAAGAAAAAAGCAATACAAAGGAAGTGAAAAGAATAATCCAAAACAATCCTAAGTTAGTCAGAGATTCAGCAGATATTAACAAATCTATAGTAATCACTGGTATAGAAGAGGAAGAAGCAAAAAACAAGATCTCAAGAGATAAAAAGGAGACGGCAAATGTAATGGGCATATTGAAAGAAGTATCAGAGGAAATCTGTAGTAAAGATATAGAGGAACATAAAAGGTTAGTGAAATACAAGAAAAGCAAGTCAAGACCCCTAAAGGTAACCTTCCAGAGTGTAAACACCGTGAAGGAGATACTAAAAAATGCAAAGAACCTTATGGAAAAAGAGGAGTTCAAAAATGTATGGATAAAAAGGTGCCTACCACAAGAGGAACTGGAATTACTGAAAGAGAAGAGGGAGAAAGCAAAAACAAAAAATGAGGGAAGATCAGAGGAGGAGAAGAATACATTTTTTTTACAAAGTAATTGGATTGCAGGTACGAAATTGGTACATAAACAAGAGGGAATAAAAAGGAGGAAGGTAGTAGAACCAAATCATGGTAAGAATATAAACAAGATGATTAAGCTGATGTACTCAATATGGATGAAATAATATCTAAATTATTAGAGATGAATGATTATGTCAGAGAAAATGAACCACAAATAATATGCCTAACTGAAACAAAATTAACATCAAGGATATCAAATGACATCCTAAACTTAGAGGAATACAATATATGGAGAAGAGATAGGAACTTTAAAAAAAAGGGGGAGGAATTATAATATTAACTAAGAAAAATCTAAAAGTCAAAGAAATAGAATTAGATATACCCTCACAAGTAGAAGTGATTGCAGTAGGGATAAATACATCTCAAAGGAAAGTAACTGTAGCCAATTTGTACATGCCACCCAGATCAAACACATGGGTAAGAGACGAATATGAGGACCTGGCGGAAAGTACAATTCAGAGTTTAAAAGCAGTACTACAGTGAGGCACCAATTTTCGCGCCTAATTGGGTCCAAAAGTAATGCGCGAAAGTGGAATTAGCGAAAGTTGGGGCATTGTCTTTATGGCAAAAAGGCTAATTGGTTCCCGGTTATCCTAAAATAACATCAGATTTTCATTTTCACTTGCAATACAGTACATCAAATCACTATTGTACATTGCATTGTGAGATACAAACAATAAAAACTGTACAGTACACATTATATGAGGAGAAACATACTACAGAGACCAGGTTGAGGTGTTTAATGGATGTTGGGGGTAAGTATCCACTTTTTATCACCACCACTGCCTCCCGGCCCTCCCCCCACACCACCAGGCTCTCCCCCCACACCACCAGGCCCTTTCCCCACACTACCAGGTATAATATAGGCCATTGAACCGTGAGAATCCAACACAATGGAGCTAGTACGCTCGTACACAATGGCAGGAATGGGTGGACAGAGTGTTGACATGACGTCATTCAAGATGGCGGTGGGTTGCGGGCGGGCAGTGCAGGAAATTCAAAGTTCAAAATATTGTCCCAAACCCAAAATTTGTGCGCAAAAATCAATTTTTTTCAAGCGAAAGTGGAAGTTAGGGAATATTTGGTGCATGCTGCGAAAGTGGATTCCGCGAATCCTGCTGTAGCGAAAGTTGGTGCACTACTGTACATAAAATGGAAGAGAAATCGAAAAGCATTATACTAACTGGAGATTTTAATACAAATATAAATTGGAATACTCTAGATGTAATAAGCCAAGAAAGCTGTTGGGACCAAAAGCTCCTGGATCTTGTGCAAGAGTTTTTCCTAACGCAAGAAGTAAGGGAAGGCACCAGAAAAAGAGGACTCGAGGTGCCCTCAAAGCTAGATCTCATATTTACTAGGCAAGAAAACAATATTGACAATTTAATATATCACCCTCCACTCGGCAAAAGCGACCGTGCAGTACTAAATTGCAATTTCAGGATTGCATATGACATAGATAACAGCAATGAAAGTTACAAAAAGAGCCTAAACTATAAAAAAGGAAAGTATCATGACCTAAAGAAGTACTTCTTACAAACTGCTTGGGAAAAGGAGCTTAGAGGACAAGATTTAAATGCTATATATGAAAAATTCTGTGAACTTTATGAAATAGGTGTCCAGAAGTACATCTCACAGCACAAAGAAGCAGAAAAGAAAATAAAGAAATGGTTCAATACAGAATGTAAAAAATCAAAAGAAAAAAGATATTTGTTGTGGATTAGATACAGAAGACACAATAATGAAAGGGCATATAATAACTACAAACAGGCAAGAAACAATTATACAAGAATAAGGAGGGAAGCCCAAAAACAGTTTGAGGAGGATATCATAAATAAAAGCAGTGATCAACAAAAGCTATTTTACAGCTACATCAGAAGCAAAACCAAAGTAAAAGATAAAATACGATCCATTACGGACAATGGAATCACCTATACACAAGAGATGGATATTTGTCAAGCACTAAACAAGAATTTCCAAACAGGTTTTACAGAGGAAAAAAATTTTGAGAGTGATTATGTGGAACATGCATGCCCACACATACTACCAGATATACAAACATCAGAAAAAGAAATACAGGAGGAGCTAAGTAAATTAGATAAAGGAAAAGCAAATGGCCTTTATGAAATTTCATGTTGGGTGCTACGTGAATGTGCAAAGGAGTAAAGTAAACCATTATTCATAATTTTCAAGAAATCCTTGAGTCAAGGTAAACTACCTGATATTTGGAAGAAAGCAAACATTGTTCCCTTATTCAAGAAAGGGAACAGACAAAATCCACTTAACTTCCGACCAGTATCACTAACCAGTGCTGTAAGCAATGTACAGTATTAGAAAAGCTTATACGAAAAGCTTGGGTAAATCACCTAGAAGAACACAGTATGATAACAGAAAGACAGTTTGGTTTCAGAAAAGGAAAATCATGTGTTACTAGTCTTTTAAGCTACTATGACAAAGTAAGACACATTACAGGAAAGAGAAGGATGGGTGGACAGTATGCATTTAGATTTCAAGAAAGCATTTGACACAGTACCACACTAAAGACTTTTATGGAAACTGTACCATCAAGGAGGAATTCGAGGCAAACTCTATTGTTGGATGCAAGATTTTCTCATGAAAAGAAAAATGAGAACAGTACTAAGGGGAAATTACTCATCAAGGAAAGAAGTGACTCGTGGAGTACCACAGGGCTCAGTGCTGGCACCAATCATGTTTTTAGTGTATATAAATGATATAGACAGTAACAATGGAAATGAATGCTATCTAAAGATGTCTGCAGATAATGCAAAAATACAAAGGAGAATTACTAACACAGACTCTTGTAAAGAGCTACAAGAAGAATTAAATAAACTTTATGAATGGAGTAGTACATGGCAAATGGAATTCAATGTGGACAAGTGTCAGGTAATCAAGTTTGGTAAAAGTGGAAAAAGACCTGACTGGGATTATAAGTTAGGAAATAAAACCCTACACACATCAGAAATAGAGAAGGACCTAGGTGTGATTGTCAATAAGACTATCTCCGGCTGACCACATCAGCAAGAAGGTACGGAACATGTATATACTGCTTGTCAATATGAGAATAGCGTTTACATATATAAATGAAGACATATTAAGAAAGATAACAACATCATTCATCAGACCTACCCTGGAGTAAGCATCAGTAGTCGGGAGTCCTCATCTCAAAAAACACATAGACAAATTGAAAAAGTTCAAAGGGCTGCTACAAGAAGGGTACCAGGCTTAAGGGATCTAAGCTACGAAGAAAGACTAAATAAACTGAATCTACTAACGCTAGAGGAGAGAAGGAAAAGAGATGACATGATTATGCTATATAAATGCATATCAGGGAAGGAGAAAATAGACATAAATGATTACTTAACGTATGGGGAAGAATCAGCAAGAGGACACTGCAAAAAACTGCATAAAAAGAGAGGTGATAAAGACGTAAGGAAATTTAGTTTCCCAAATAGAGCAATTGATCAGTGGAATGCACTGCCAAATGAAATAGTGTGTGCTAAAACAATTCATAAATTTAAGGATATGTACGATAAAAATGGTTTAAGACACGGGACAGTACAAGCTTGACTCATTCCTGTAAAGATACAATTAGGTAAGAACACACACACACACACACACACACACACAGGAGGAGGAGTGATGATAGCAGTGAAGAACAACATTAGCGTGAAAAATGTGGAACTGGGAAAGGGTAAAGCCGAAGTGATAAATATGAAACCAGAAACCAGAGAGAATGGCAAGAGAGACATCGCAGTGGTATACGTTCACCCAAAGACAAGGGCATGGAAGGACGATGAATATCAGGTCATGTTGTCAGATATGGTTATCTATCTCATGAAAGTGATTAACAAAAGCAATAACATAATTATGATGGTGGATTTTAACTGTAAAGAGGTGAAATGCGAGGAATGGGACTCGGGATGCAATGAAGATTCATGGGGCACTATATTGTTAAATACTGCAATGAGTAATGTAATGACCCAATAGGTCAAAGAGGAGGCTAGATTCAGAGGAGATGACACACCAGCAAGATTAGATTTACTACTAACTAAAGAACCTGATGTGGTTGAAATTTTAAAATATCAGTGTCCTACAGGGAAAAGTGATCATGTGGTCATTGAGTTTCAGATGATAAAAGGGAACGTGGTGCCAAGAGATGAGTTTTGTAGATAGGGAAGATACAACTATGAGAAAGCAAACTTTACAGGAGAGAGGAAATTTTTCGAAAATGTGGACTGGGAGAAAATTCAGAGAAACAAGAGAGACGCAGAGTAAGTGAGATACCTTTCTAGATATCTATAATTCGGGAGTGGAGAAACATGTTCCAAGAGTAAGTGGAAATGAAAACAGGAAAAAGGATTGGTTTAACAGAAGGTGCAAAAAAAAAAAAAAAAAAGGGGGGGGGGGGAGAGACATGGAATGGAACAAACGGAGAAAAAGAGGTAATAATAAATCAAAGGAAGAATGTAAGAGAACTAGAAATCAATATACAAGAATATGCAGAGAGGAAGAGAGAAACTTTGAAAAAGGTATAATTGACAATTGTAAGAAAAAACCCAAATTGTTTTATAGATTTGTTAATGGCAAATTGAAACAAAACAAAGGAATCACCCAAATGAAAGTAAAAGGAGAAGTCTATAAAGAGGTGGCAATGCAAGCTGAAATAATGAACAAATGTTTCCAATCAGTTTTCACTAAAGAAAAGGACTTTGTGGAGGGGGAGGGTGCGACTAGAAATGTAGTGATAAAATTCATAAAAGTGGAAGTGCAGGAAGTGTATAAATTACTGGAAACTCAAGATGTAAGGAATGCCCCAGGACCGGATGGAATCTCAACCTGGGTACTGAAAGAGTGCAGGGAACAACTGGCAGATAAGATTCACGATTTAATTGTGTGTTCCCTGGAAAAAGGGAAAGTGCCTCGGGAATGGAAGAGGGCCTATGTGGTACCAATTTATAATGGAGGAAACAAGGAAGAACCCCTGAATTATAGAGCAGTGTCCCTGACCAGCGTACTTGCAAAATTATGTGAGAGAATCCTGAAAGACAGATGGATAAAATATCTAGAGGAGACAAACATATTGGCTGAGAGCCAGTTTGGATTCAGAAGTGGAAGGTCATGTGTTTCCAATTTGTTGAGCTCTTACTCAAGAGTGACTGACGTGTTACAGGAGAGAGACAGCTGGGTGGATTACGTGTATCTAGCTCTGGAAAAAGCCTTTGACAAGGTACAGCACAAGCGAATAATGTGGAAATTGGAACACATAGGAGGACTGAAGGGAAACATCCTGGAGTGGATGTGTGACTTCTTCAGAGACAAACAAATCTATTTATCTATCTATCTATTGCCAGACGCCTCAATCCCATTCGGGGTGGCCACAAACAAATCGTCTACACGTCGCCCTGTCCCCAACCATTTTACTGCCCTGCTCCCAACTCACACCCCCCTCTCTCATATACCTCTCCACCCCATCCCTCCATCTCATCCTCGGCCTCCACCTCCCTCTCCCCTCCTCCATCTCACTCACATACACTCTCTTCGTCAGTCTTTCACCCTCCATCCTCTCCACGTGGCCAAACCACCTCAGTGTATTCCTCCTAATGCTTCCTATCACATCCACATCCACACCACAATGCTCCTTTATATCCTCATTTGTCAGCCTGTCTCTCCACGTGACTCCACAGGCTCCTCTTACAAACTCATTTCCACTGCTGTCACTCTTGACTTGTGTCCTTCCAACAACGTCCAAGCTTCACTTTCAAACGTTAGAGGTGGTATCACAATACTGTCATGTAGTAACTTTTTCACTTCCATGCTCATTTCCCTGTTTCATATCACTGTTTTCAAGGAACCAACAACCTTTCTTCCCTGCTGTACCCTTTCAAGCACTTCACCCTCCAAACCTCCATCCTTACTCATCACACTACCATAGTATTTAAATGTACTCACATTCTCCAATTCCTCACCATCCAACCTCACTGTACATTCACTGACTTCACGTCTCTCAAAGACCATCACTTTACTCTTCCCTACATTCACCTTTAGGTTCCGTTTCTTACACACTCTCTCAAACTCATCCACCAAGTCTTGCAGCTCCCCTTCATCTTCACTCAACAACACAGTATCATCTGCAAACAACAGTTCAGGGAGTTTCCAAACACTATCCTCTCTCACCAGGGCCACTCCAACATCCACTACCCTACCTTGTACCTCTTTTATTACCCCATCCATGTACAGATTGAACAACCATGGAGACATGACACATCCTTGTTTCAACCCAATCTTCAAAGAGAAAAATTCACTCAGTTCACCATCCACACACACTGCAGCCATAGCACCATCATACATACTCTTCACAGCATTGAACAACTTCCCATCTACTCCATATATTCTTAATACTTTCCACAATCTTTGTCTATCGACCCTGCCATATGCTTTCTCTAAATCCTTGAAAGTCACACACAACTTCTTTCCCTTCTCTAGAAACTTTTCCACTAAAGATCTAAGAATGAATATCTGATCTACACAACCTTTTCCCTTCCTAAAGCCTCCCTGTTCTTCTCCAACTAATTCTTCTGTTCTTTCTCTAACTCTCTCAATAAGTATCCTACCATACACTTTTCCTATTATACTAAGAAGACAAATGCCCCTACGATTACCACACACTTCTTTTTCCCCTTTTCCTTTGTACAAGGGAATAATTATACCTGACTTCCAATCCTCCAGGACTCTACCTTCCTCCCATGCCAATATGCACATCTTCCACATCCATTCTACTACTATCTCTCCCCCATGCTTCAGCATTTCACCACACACTCCATCAATTCCTAGGGCTCTCCCCAATTTAACTTTTTTCATTGCTTCCACTACTTCTGTCCTACTGATTTCTTCCTGTCTTCTCACCTCCCTCCTTCTCCTAGCCATTCCCCAGCCACTTATACTCGCATTACTTCCATCTTGTATGTTCAACGATTCCTTTAAATGTTCTCTCCATCTGCTCTCTTTTTCTCCCTTCTCCACTAGTAATCTACCATTTTTATCTTTCACTCCCCTGCTAACCTCACTTCCACCCTGTCTTACTCTCTTCACCTCTTTCCAGAACATTTTCTTACAGTCCCTCCACTTTACACTCAAATTCCTTCCAAATTCCTCATCCACTCTCTTCTTACTCTCTCTTACTAATCTTTTCACCTCTCTCTTTCTTTCTACATATAACTCTCTCTTCTGCCTCTCAACTTCTTCCACGCCCCGATTTCTCATCCATTCATTGTATGCTTTCTTCTTTTGTGCCACAGCCTGTCTCACCTCTTCAGTCCACCACGCTGTTCCTTGCACCCCCCTCCGTCTTCTCTTAATCCCACGCACCACATCACATGCTGCACATATTTCTTCTGTGAATATCCTGCACACACGTTCCACATCCCCCATCTGCTCCAATTCATATTTGCCCTATCGCTCCTCCACTTCTCTCTTATATTCTGCCTTTTTTTCATCCTCTTGTAACCTTTCCACTCTCCTTACAAATACTCCTTCTTCCTGTCCTTCCCTACTTCTATTTCTCCATCTTATTTGGATCTTGATTCTGGCCACCACCAAGTAGTGGTCAGAAAGTCCACTCCCACAACCTCTATAAGCTCTTGCATCCATTACACATCTTTGTATCCTTTCATCCACACACACACATAATCAATCATTGCCTTCCTTTCATTCAGTTCACCACCCACCTTTCTCATTACTCAGCATGTATACCTGTGGATCATTTTGTGCCTGAAGAGAGTACGGTGATCCTTGAAATACAAAAACTCGATGTGCGAATTTCCGATGGTACAAAAGCAAATGAATGTATGACAAATTCCACAATACGAAAGTATCTGTCTCGATGGTACGAAAAGCAATACAAGAGGAAATACAAAAAATTCAAAATGGGAGCGCCGCACAGCGCTGTGCTTGCTTGCGACGAGAAAACGAACTAACCCCTCTCTGGTAAACACATTTTTGCGTGCTTCCCAGTTGAGTCACGTCCATCCTCTCTTCTCAGATTTGCTATTACGTTACACAGTTTTTCACTGTTCTTCCTCGTTTCGTACTTTTGCCATGCCTTCCAAGTGCCCTGCATCATCTTTAGCATCCGAGGAACCAGCTGCCAAGAAGAAACAACACCGTACTCTGACTCTGGAGAGGAAATTGGACCATCAACAGCTTCAGAAACATCTGCACCAGTCGAGGAAGTACCAGAGGAGCAATAGGGTCCCACCATGTGACTTAGCACCATATCAACAACACGAATCTCCAGCCACAGCACAGGTCTATATCTAACTGTACAGTGTACTAATACTACAGTAGTGGAAGCTCGATTATCCAGGCTTGGATTATCCAGCTTTCGGTATATCCGGGCCGTGACCCAATGGTTCAGTGGTATAGTAATTCATAGAATTATCCGTACGATAGCACCGGTTTAAACAGGAAGCATCCAGTTTCTAGGGAGAGAGGCATGGATAAACCAGAGAGAGTCTTGCTCACCCTGCCCCCACCCACACCTCCTGCTCACAACTCGATCACAAGGGTGGTAGGATGGAGTTTGGTGAGGCAACTGTTACTCCTGACGTAGCCTAACCTTGCTTAACTACTTAATAATTAAACCTAACGTGACCTAACCTGGGCTCCAGTTGGGAAATTGGGAAACTAAATCCACTTTTGTGTACGATGAGTTTCATCCATTATGCCCGAAGCAATCGTAGGTACGGCTTAAAGAACGTGATAAAAGAGAAAATCTTTCAGCAAGAGAAGGTAATTTACTACCCTCAAAATAGAAAAACACAGAAAACAAACTGGAGGAATATGAAGTGAATTGGTGAGGTCTTTAGGCTGTATGCTTAGACGAAAAGTAATGGGTTTCCTAGTTTTAGGGAACGAAATGAAACAAGAATGTCTGCTAATCAGAAAAAAAAAAATACTCATCTCATGTGTTCTCGTAAGTTAGCATTGAGTTCTGCATTCTTTGTTAGGTATCGCGCCTCCCAACACATTTCGGACCAACAGAGCATTGTTATTTCTTCCTCTAACATTTACTGTTAACTCTTTTGTTCGTTCTTAAGTGTACTGTATGTGTGAAAGAGAGAATTAATACAAACAATAATGCATTCCATTAACCCCATCATAGCTGTCAGCCTCGAATAATGCTTTACTGTACCGGTGTCAGGGATGTTGGGTTAGGGAGAGCTATAAAAAACTGCGAACAATTATGGGAAGGGAACGAAGGTCACTGGTATGTTTTCACGACCCTCCTCTACCATCTCAAACAGTCAGGCGGCCTGCCACTTTATCTCAGATGTTTTCGCCGATATGTTTAAATGCTAATGTAACATGCACCCTAATTATGAGTAAGTTTCTTCCAATATGCCGGAAACAAACGTAGGTAAGGCTTAAGGAACGTTATGATAATAAGAAAACAAACTAGAAAAATACAAAAACAAACTAGAGAATATGAATTGAATTGGTAAGGTTATTACGCTGTATGCTTGGATGAAAATTTAAGAGTTTCACAATTATAGGGGACGAAATGTAACAATTATGTTTACTAACAAGAAAAAATACTTTCATCTCAAGTGTTCTCGTAAGGTGGCATTCAGTTCCACATTCATTGTTCGATGTCGCTTCCCAACACATTTCGGACCGACAGAGCATACAGTTATTTCTGCTCCTTACAGTTAAGTGTACATTTATTGCACATTCTTTTGTTCGTTCGTGTATGTGTGAAAGAGAGTATTGATACAAACAATAATGTATTCCATTAACCCCTTATGGCTGTTAGCCTTGAACAATGCTTTACTGTACCGGTGTCAGTAACGTTAAGTTAGGGAGAGCCATAAACACTGCGAACAATTATGGGAAGGGAACCAAGGTCACTGGTATGTTTATACGACCCTACTCTACAATCCCAAACAGCTCGGCGGTCCTTTCATCCCAGATGTTTTTGCCGATATGTTTAAATGCTAAAGTAACATGCACCCTAACTTTATGTTTAAATTCTAATGTAACATGCCCCCTAATTTTCTTTCACGAATCATAACAAATCACAAGATGGGTTTAGGGAGGAGGGGAAAAAGCCAGGTGTACCAGACGAGTCTCTCACATCTGTAAGAAAAAGAAACTGACTTTATAACTTTGAAAAAATGGTTTCAAGGTCTGCCACGGGAGTACACAAATTTCTGAACTCACGAACATTGAGTATTTGAGGGGGGTAAACATACACTTTGCTGTAAGCAGTAAAAGCACCTTACCAAATCAGTTCATCCTGATAGTCTGTTATATTTTTCTGATTATTTCTGGGTTGGTAAATAAACATTTCTTGTTAAATCTTTCCCCGCTGTTTTTATCTTTTCTGGTGTGACGACTCTTTGATTCGTTAACGTAATGGCAGAAGACACTGTTCTAATCTAAGTGTTTAAACCTGGCCTAACCTAGCTTAACTGCACCTAATAATGTAACCTAACCTAATCTTCAGTTGGGAAGTTGGGAAACGAAGTCCACATTTGAGTACGATGAGTTTCGTCCATTGTGCTGGAAACAATCGTACGTACAGCTTTAGAACGTGACGATACTAACAGGGAGGAAATCTTTCAGTAAGAAAACGTGATTTACCGAACTGAATATAGTCCGAAAAATACTGAAACAAGCTGGAGGAATATACATTGAACTGAAAAGGTCTTTCTGGTACTTAAGTGTACATTTACCGGTAAATAAATCAGTCTAACAGTACAGTACTTGTGTTTCCGCCGGATTAATCGTGCTTTCGGATTAATCAGGCACCCCTTAACACCATATAGCCCGGATAATCGGGCTATCTCTGTAATTAGTCGTACGTTTTATTTTTTTATGTCTGTACAACAGTATAGTACTGTATACGTGCATTGCATACTTCTAAATAGGAGGGATAAAGTTTAAGTGGGGGGTCCAATGGGGTCCTGGAATGCATCCCTCCCTTTATATGAATATTTCAATGGGGAAAATCGTTCCGATATACGAAATTTCAGATTACGAAAGTTTTTTGGTCCCTATCCCTTTCGTATTTCGAGGACTCACTGTATTGGCTATCACCAACCCCCTCCCAGCACAAATGTCCACTAACGCACTGCCATTCTCATCTATCTCAGCAGGAACACCCCACTCACCAACTATTCCATTCACCTTCACATTCATGGGGCACTTTATTATTAAATACTGCAATGAGTAATGTAATGACCCAATGGGTCAAAGAGGAGACTAGATTCAGAGGAGACGACACGCCAGCAAGATTAGATTTACTACTAACTAAAGAACCTGATGTGGTTGAAAATTTAAAATCTCACTATCCTATGGGAAAAAGTGATCATGTGGTCACTGAGTTTCAGATGATAAAAGGGAACTATGGGAAAGCAAACACTACAGGATAGTAATAAAGGACAAGATATCCGGATGGAGGGAAGTAACAAGTGGAGTCCCACAGGGCTCGGTGTTAGTGCCAGTAATGTTCTTGATTTATGTAAATGATATGGTAGATGGAGTGAACAGTTAAGCAAGTGTGTTTGCTGATGATGCAAAAGATTCTGATGAGAGTAGAAGTCGAGGAAGATTGTAAAATGCTGCAGGACGACCTGAACAGGATCAAAGGTTGGAGCCAGATGTGGGAAATGAAATTTAATGCAAAAAAATGTAAGATAATGGAAATGGGTCAAAGTATCAAGAGGCCATCACTGAATTATATGATGTGTAATGAACCAATCAGAAAAGTGAGAGAAGAGAAAGATTTGGGAGTGTTGGTCCAGGATAGTTTGTCACTAGAAAAACACATTAACAAGATAGTTAGAGAGATGTACAATCTCTTGACTAACATACAAGTGGTATTCCATTACATGGATGAGGAAATGATGAAAAAATTGATAGTGACCATGATCTGCCCCAGGTCGGAATATGCGGCAGTAGTGTGGTCCCCACACAAGAAGAAAGACATAAGATTGAGAGAATACAAAGGCGGTGGCTGAATCGGTATAGAGGCAGTCTGCAGTCCTAATGGACCCAGGATCGAATCCCGGCTGGGACATGGAACAATTTAAGGATTTGAATTTCCTAAAAAGCAGACATTCCTGATCTACCAGATGACTGACCATCATGTCGTAAAAGTACCCCTGCTAATACCGGTACACCAGTCTTGTATGAAACAGCCCTAGAATGTATTCAATATGGACGGTCGGTGTTAGCACCGAAGTGGTGACATGTGGAGGTGTAGGAGGACTACTGGGCCTTGGGATAGGTGACTGCCCCCAGGAAATAGGCCCTGATCCTTTGCCCAGAGTTGGACACGTTAAAAAAAAATGGTCCCCAGCCTGGCAGATCTGTCCTACGGAGAGAGGCTGGGAAAGCTGGACCTGCCTACATTAAAAGGAAGGAGAGAAAGGGGAGACATAATTGCAGTGTTCAAGGCCATGGTGGGAATAGATAAAATTGATAAAAACGATCTGTTTGTATGAGATGGGAGAGTAACAAGAGGACATGGAATGAAACCAAAAAAGCCATGTTGTTTGAAGGATATCAAGAAATATAGCTTTCCATATAGATGCACAGACCTGTGGAACAGCCTGGACAAAGAGAGTGTCCAGTCTAAAAACTTAAACGAGTTCAAAGCAAAATTTGACTTAACGAGAAAAGGAGATGGGACCCCACAAGCATAGCTCATTTCCTGTATATCACAACTAGGTAAATACACACACACACACACACACACACACACACACACACACACACACACACACACACACACACACACACACTGTGGCACAGTTGACAGAGCATTCGGCTCCCAATCCAAGCGACTCAAATTCAAGTCCCGCTCAGACCATGCTAAAATGTGTGGGTGAGGTGAGCTCTCACCTGTCAAGTGTAGTTCAAGGCACGCTGTGGTGGAAGACCTGCAAGGGTTTGAAAATCAGCAGGGTAAAGAGTCATTCCCCTTGTGCCTATGTCTTGCCTATGTCTGACTCCAGCCTCAGTGAGGCTTGGTAGAGTGTCGGTACTCCTCAGGAGCAGCCAGGGTCAGCCTGTTGACCCCTTTAGGTTGGGATACTAGATTAAGGACCTGTGTATTTTCTGCCACTGGCTGCAATGAATAAATAAACCGAAAATTATTACACACACACACACACACACACACACAAAGGCTCAGTGGTAACACTCTCACCTGCCATCTGACAGACAGGGGTCCGTGCCTGCTCAGGACGTGATAGGTTTCACTGACAAAGCAAGTGGTTACTGTCCCCCTTGAGCAAGGGGATGGGTGTGTGCATGTGTGAAAGGTCACAGCCCTGCCCTTAGATTGGACAAAATGAGCTCTCAGCTCTCTTCTGGGAGGGTAGAGCGCTGACGATCACAGCGACCATCATGTGATCCTGACAGACCCAGTGAATTACACACACACACACAAATGTAGAATTACCAAACAGAAGACCCAGAGAAATGTGTCAAACAATCATTCAACTCTTCGAGATCCTGGCTCCATCTCAACTTAGAGGAGTATATAAGCCTACCATGAAAAATACAGAAAAAACATATGCAATGCAGAATAAACATATCATAAAATTCATGCATATAAACATGGTTCATTGCCAGGGCATACTGAGGATGCTGGAGTTCATATGACTTCCCTGAAGGAAGGAGAAAAATCTCATGCAGAAATGAGAGCATACGAAATCTGTGAGTGTTTAATCTTCTTTTTGATAAACAGCATACATTATATTTCCAGAAGACATAAAATCTTAACCTTAACAGTATGTTACATAACAACCAGCTGTTATACCAACCTGTGTTCATTATATCTCTCCCTGTGGATGATGCCGAAGTCTCAAATGCTTTTTCAAGATATTCTGAAAGTTAATAGGGACGAATTAGCTCCCAGTAACAGTATTAAATTAAGAAAACCAAATTACCAGATGCAGTTATCAAATACTCAACAATGATATCGAAAGGAAATCACAAAGACTGAGAAAGTGAAATAACGCTACACAAGAATGAATCAAAGTAGAACAGTTCTTACTAAACATGTTTGCTACGTGTAGTGGGAACAGTTCTTGATCTAAGGCAGATTCAGGAGGAGGTAAAGTACTTGGTACAGGCTTCAGCTTCTTATGGACTTCTCCTATGGCTGGCAGCAGCTTTGTCCTAACCCACTTTGGCCCCAGCCATCGTCCCAGCACCACCACTCCAGCTACAAGGTGTTCCTGTCGCCACCCTCCATCACATTCTGACATCACAACCACATATTTTATGACAACATTCGACACATTTTGTCTGCATATTAATACTCAATGTCATTTAATAACAAAAGACCATTTAGTGTTTACCTAAAAATAGTTTATAATGTCATACTTAGCCCATTCAGCCTTACTGCAGTCTTTTATATTTTATTCTACAAATTCCAGACAATTTCATTTAACTCAGGAAACTTTCCCTGGTTGTGGAGCTAATAAAACAGGCCCAGCTGTAGTACCTTTACATTAAAAAAAGATTCTAGTCATGCAGATGTAAAAGGGTACTTTTCACCTATATTTTCTAGTTGTGTTGGCAACTACCTTACCTTGTACCATAGAAGTGCCTGGCTAAATGAACAGGACTACATGCATCACTGAATACGAAATGAAAACCTCTGAAAAGACCATTAAGAATCCACTCAAGGTAGTGAGAGAATGAGCTTTACATCACTGTGATTATTCATTCGAACTGCTGAATAATAATAACCATCATCATCATCATCATCATAACTTTATTCCTCATCAAAAGGTGTAAAGAGTTAGGGCTCAAAATAAAACAAAGACAAAGTACGAAAATAAGAGAACTATGAACAGCATACCGGATGAACTAAGCTACTCAATCATTCGCACATCATCCAAGACCCTCATATGCTACCTCCACCTCACCAGCCTAACTATTGTATTTGTATGTATTGTTTTTGTATCCTTCAAGGACAAGACAGTATCTTACATAAACATGCCTGATTATCAAACCGAAAAGGGAAGCCAAACTCTCACCATTTGCTTCTCTGTATAATTCACCCACATCATAATTCACATTCTTACCCACTCATCAGTTACATCCATCCATCTTCTTCTTGGCCTACAATGCTTCCTCCCAACATCAAACTCACTCACAAAATCCTATTTCACCACCCTCATTACACGTATTCACACCATATGATTGCTGCTGATGAGGAGCCTACAAGTGGAGGCACTGTGATCCCTGCGTGATGCCAGGCAGCTGCGGCATCCACAAGGGAGCTGAACCTCCTTATATTTTCTTTCACTTCACCCTGGGAAGGATCCTGGTCAGACCCCCATTAGGTGCTGTTTACCATACGGGGGTAGTAGTTTCCTACACAGTATATGTACTGTACTACATCTGCAGGATGATGCAACATAAGCAGTTACTAACCTGTAGTTGATGGGTTTGCTAAGCCAAACTGGAGGTAAACAACAACAACAACATTTCCACACAACCACATCACCTAAACACAATTTCCTCAACTCGATCATCAATCAGCTTCCTTACTGAATATCTAACCTATTACAAACAGGCTTCCTTATTTCACAACTGCAAACAACTATATTTCTTACTCCCCTCCACATACACACATGCACACACATTCCTAAACAGGTCCACTTGTACTCCTCTTACTCCTAACTTTTTACATTCATACCATACCAAAGTCAAACACCCATACACTGATGTGAGCACATACAACTTCATGCACTCCACTTGCAGTCCCCATACTCAGACCCCTATTCAGTACAGTATCAAGATCTTCGTAGCACCAGCCACCTGTCTTCCTTGAGCTACTTTACTCTCCATACCCATATGGATATCTCACAGCTCAGTCTCACTACAGCACTGTGAGCTGCTTTGATTTCCACCAGCATTTACACATGTTTCACTATCATCAGCAAATCTAACAGTTTTCCATCCACACCACACTTATGACCCCCATATGACCGAGTACCACATGAGGGGTTGATCTGGAAATCTAAAAATATTCGTGGTAATGAAGGTTATTTATTGACACAGATGAGAAATTTCCTTACTAGGAAACAAATGAGAACTAAGATTAAAAATAGGTTTCATCATGGAAGAAGTAATAAGTGGAGTGCCCCAGGAAGCAATTTTGGCACCCATAATGTTCCTAATAGAGGTAACTCGCACGGAACACGATCTCACGGAACGCGCTCGCAATTATACACGGTAAGGGCTGGGATACATATAAGACAACGTAAGATTAAAAAACCATTATGAAAACTACAAATTAACGCAGGAGAGGCCTTTGAAAGATCAAATCCTCGAACGTCACCGCAGCGCGCGGTTTGTTTTGATTACGTGACGATCTAGGCGGGAAATTATTCAGTGAGTGAGACATTCCCGAGTACAGTAGCACAGTATTTGTAAGTTAAATATTTACAGTACTGTACTGTTCTGGTAAGTTTATGTGCAACTTAAAGTACTATTAAATAACGTTAAAGCAAGAAATAAAGTCTTATAACCAGTTTACCTGTTCGTTCGTTTTCGTTCGTTTTTAAAGGCTCCAACATGCTTGCATGTGTCGGCCTTGGTCACCTAATGGCGGCTCTCCATGCTCCACGATCCATTGCAGCCTCCCTGTTCAGTCCCTTAACCCTAAGGTCACACTTAATGACCTCGTCCCATGTCTTTCTCGGTCTACCCCTCATAACCCCACCCCCAATATTAACACTTCTCACCTTCCTCACCCAACTATCATCCCCCATCCTCTCCACATGTCCAAACCACCTCAATCTACCTCTCCTCATCACAACACCAATACACTCCAGTCCCATCCTACCTCTCAACTCTTCCATTGTAAACCCAGCCCCTCCAGGCCTTGGACCTTGAGGGACGCACTGCACATCCACCTAATCATGGTCCTTACTGGACGTCTGAGCCGGCGCATGTCTCCCTCCTTCCCTGCCCAGGTCTCACTGCCATCCCGCATTCCACTCCTACCACACGCGGCATACAACCCCCCCTTAGCACGTAGGGAGAGCCCCCTCAATGTCAGGAGAGGCAAGAGCTCCCTGAACTTCTTCCAACCACTTCTCACCCTAGCCACAGAGCTAGCTCCAGCCCCACCTCCAGCACACAACATGTCTCCTAAATAACAAAACTCTTCCACACACTCAAGAGATTCACCAGCAAGTTCAATTCTTTCACGTCTGACGATCTCCACCTGCTCACCCCGGCACGCCGTACACATAAAATCAGCATTATCTCGCAGTCTACCTCTGATACCACTACATCTCTTATGCACCCATTTATCACACACACCGCACAAGATGGAATTACTTCCCACGCCCTTGTGGCAAACTGCACATGGCCACTATCCCTCGTCTTTGACAGTACCGCCACCAACCCTAGATATCATCACTTTTGTTTTATCTGCATTTACCCTTAAACCCTTTTGCCCCATACCATCTCTCCACTTCCTAAACATTTCCTCCGCCTCCCTTTCATTCTCTGCAATCAACACCAAATCATCAGCATACAACAACTCCCAATGGAGTCCGTTTCTAAAGTCACGTGAAAGGGCTTCAAGTACCATGATAAACAACATGGGACTCAAGACTGACCCCTGATGCACACCAACATTCACGGAAAACTCATCACTCAAATCTCCATTCACTCTCACCTGGGTGTGAGCACCCACATACATGGCCATAACCACCCTAACCAGCCACTCCTCCAAGCCAAGCTTTCTCATTGCCCACTTCACCACCTCTCTAGGGACTCTGTCAAAGGCCTTTTCCAAATCAACAAAAACAAAATAAAGATCCCTTCTCCTACCAATATATTTTTCCTGAAGCTGTCGAACAATGAATATGGCATCAGTGGTCCCCCTACCTGGCATAAACCCAAACTGCATCTCATCAATATTCACTCTTTCTCTAATCATACCTTCTAAAACTCTCTCCATTACCTTCATTATCTGATCTAAAAGCTTTATACCTCTATAATTCCCTCTTTCCAGGGCATCACCCTTCCCTTTATACACATTTACAATTACACTCTTCAGCCAATCGTCTGGGACAACACACTCATAAATAATCCTATTTATCAGGTCAGTGACTAAACTCACCCCTATATCGCCTGAGGCCTTCAACATTTCGGCAGTCAACCCAGACACACCTGCTGCCTTCCCCACCCTCATCCTGCCTATTGCCTCACTCACAGTAGCAGTATCAATCAAAGGCCAAGGGCCAGACACTGGATCTGCTGGCTCCAAACCTTCCTGTCCCAGTCAAACTCCTCATTCAACAACCGGTTATAATGCTCTCTCCATGCATCTTTAATATCCTCACTGCTCACCACTACCCTTCCTTCATCATTCTTCACACACTGCTCACCTATGATATCCCGATTATCCCTCTTCACCTGACCTGCCACCCTAAATATATTTTTCCTTTCCCCATGATTTAGGTTATCAAGTAATTGTCTCTGTGACTCAGACTTTGCCCTGTATACCTCTCTCCTAGCCCTACGCTTGGCTGCCAAATATTCCTCTTTGCTACCACCCTTCTTCCATTCCCGGAAAAGCCTTCTTTTCTCCTTAATTGCAGCTTCTACACCCTCATCCCACCACCAAGTTACTTTATGTCTTGGTGGTCCTCTTGTCCAGCCGCATGTTACATCAGTAACTCTCAAGAAATTGTTCTTGAGGGCTCTGTACTGTTCATTAACGCCTCTGTCTACAGCTCCCTGTTCAGCCACCACTCTCCTCAACTCGCTATAGAAGGCATCCCTTACTACTTGGTTTTTCAGCTTCCATATTTTCCTCCTAGGTACCTGATAGGCGTCAGAATATTGCCTTTTTTATTTGTTCGTTTTTTCCACAGTGCTGTTCAGTATTTGTTAGTTAAATATTTACTGTTCTCGTATGTACTGTACTTGTAAACACTTAAATAAAGTTAAATCATTAAATAAAGCCTTGTAACCAGATAACCCGAATTATATGATTACCCATGATCGGCGTTGGAATATTGCCTTTTTTGTTTGTTCGTTAAACTCTTACTGTACTGCTTTTCTACAGTACTGTATTTGTAAGTTAAATATTTACTGTTCTGGTATGTACTTGTAAGCAATTAAAGCATTAAATAAAGCCTTGTAACCAGTTAACCTGATTTAAATGATTACCCATGATCGGCATTGGAATATTGCCTTTTTTTTGTTTGTTCGTTAAAGACTTATAATAAGAGAAAAATACATTTTTGTCTTGGTATCTTTACCTCTTTGCTCAGGTTTGCAACTTGTAGAAAACTGTGAAAACTTTCGGGAAGTGAACGAAAATCTGGGACATGACCTTGGCTTCACCGTCTCATGTATCATCTGTCAGTTCACCACCGGCTATAGTGATGAGTGGATGTACGATTTTTTCGCTCGTGGCCATGCCTAACCACACATAGTTACACCCATTATCTCGACCCAGACAGAAAATACAACCTTTTTCCTCCCTTGCAAAACACAAACAACCACCCTGTTTACGAGACAGCAATATACAGTATATTGCGAAAATAACAAGGTAAAATGATAAAGATGAACGTAAAATGATTGAGAAAGATGAACATGTTATGACGGAAGAAATACGTTTTCCCTGTCTGTAAACGTATTTATTTCTGCTTTGTATCTGTATTCGTAATAATTAGACTTATTGTTAGTTCTGAAACTGCATTACGATTCTATTTTTAGCCATTCTCGTGGTGTGGGAGCTGGAAGCTGTGACACAACTTCCTTATTGCTAATCGGACTGACCCTCCACTTTATTCTCCCGTGGCAGAGTCTAGCCTTGGAGGACGTGCAGTTTTCTCATTTAGGACTGAAAATTCAACTCTTTCGCTCCCTTTTCCAAGCATGGGCACAACGATAACGTAAAAAATAACTCGAAACTACCATAAACATATATCAAAAAGGTGAAAATGTATTCATAACATTTTTTTTTTTTCCAGCCATTCCTAACAGATTATGTACTGAAATCATTCGATATCACAGTACTGCATTTCTAAGTTAAATATGTACTGTTCTGGTATGTACTTGTAAGTTAAAGCACTGGTACCAATTAACCTAATTTATTACCTATGATCGGCGTCGGAATGTTTCCTTGTGTTTACGTACAGTATTTGTGTGTTGAAGTTTTGCTCAGGAGTACTGTATTTGTGAGTTATAACATTAAATAAACCACTTAAAGTGCTAACCACTTAAAGTGCTTTCTAGTGACAGATAACAGCAAAACAACACATTTGGGGGGTCTAGGGAGCAAAATAAGGAGTAGTTCAAATATACGCGATTTCGCACCTAACACGGCACGGTAGGAACGAAACCCTCGTGTTCCGTGTGAGTTATCTGTACAGTAAAACCCTTTTAAGTCAGCACAAAAGGAGTGGGAGCCCTGCTGACTAAACTGAGCTGCTGACTTCTGGTAGTGCCCCCCCCTCCCCCCCCAAAAGAAGCACTTACTGTGTTTGTATACAGGAACAGGGTGTAATCCAAGCATTGGGAGGACCTTGTGGTAGGACACTAAGGTTAGAAGGGCTCATGATCACTTCTGTACAAAACTTTCTAACCATGAACGCAAGTGCAGCACACAGTGCTGGATTTGATATCAAACTCAGCACATACTGAACGCATGGAGCCCCCAGCATCCATTCCTAATATGACTCGCAGCTTATCTTGAAGGCTCAGAGTCTTCAATTTCATCCCCTTCATTCCTGAAGGAGTCTGGGGTTCACAAGCAGACACAATGATGCACGATAAACAATTAAAACACTTAAAAAGTGCGCTACACTTTGTTGCAATCACAGGCGAGCAAGGCTGAAATGCAACATGTTCAGTGGTGGGAGCAGGACTGGGGCAGGGACTCAACCCTCCGACTTATTTCCTGACTCTTTGTTTGAAAAAGAAAAGTGTTGCATCACAGTGGCATGAAACCTTGCCGAGTTTGGATCTCCAATAGATGGCACATTGCCAACTAAAGAGAGCTTATTCCAACTTTTTTTTCCCCCAAAAATTCAAAATTATTGTTAACATCCACTCACTCAATGTAGCACTGCTCTTGGGTGACTGCCCTTACCTCTCTTCCATCTTTCCTTCCTTCCTCTTCTGTCTTTCCTTCATTTTTTCCTCTTCCTTCTGTGTATGGGTGATTCTACACTGAGTGACAAGCCAAGTGGTTTCCTGTACACCAGGAAACCATTCACTACGTTGGGCAGTAACCATGTAACCAAATTACGGCGCCTGGTGGTTTAGTGGGTAATTAAGGCACTCCAATCGGATTCAGCCAGGGCAGACTTCTATCCAAGGGGTGGCTGAAGTTTACTGCTCAAGTAATGGCTCAGGGATGAGTGAGGCTGGTCTCACTCATCTTAAATTCAGGACCAACTTGCCTAGCCCCGGGCTATTATGTTCCTCATGGGGCAACACAAGATTAGACGATGAATGAATGAACACTTTTTTCTTTTTTGCCTTACCGACTTAACCTTATTTCTGAAAAAAAGAATGCCGACTAAAAGGGGTCTTACTGTATATGTAAATGGTATACCAAAAGGAGTTTTTGAAAAACCCCCCTACCCCCGGGGTTGGGTTTTTTTTCAAGAATACTCCCCCAGTATCCCTGCTTGTTGTAAAAGGCGACTAAAAGGGTTGGCAGAGGGTTAGTGCCCCTCCCCGGAAAACAACTAACTAAAAAAACAAACAATAAGCCTCGGACAAGGACTGACCAAACGATGACGACCAAGGACCAGACAAAGGACATGGTTATCGGAACGTGGAATGTAAGGGGAGCGAATGATGAGGTGAAAGAGAGAGAGATTGTCCAGGTGCTTTAGGGTGCGAAAGTGGATGTATGTGGAATAACTGAAACAAAATGGAGAGGAGAAAGTGTGAGAGAATGGGAGTATGGATGGGGTATATATGCAGGAGTAGGTGAGAATGAGAGGGCAAAGGAAGGAGTATGTATAGTTGGGAGTAAAAGATGGAAGAAGAGCATAAGACAGTATGGATCAGTTGGGTCAAGGATTGTGTGGGTAAAGTTGAAAGTTGGAATACAAATGTGGGCGATTGTGTGCATGTATGCGCCAACGCAAGATCGTGCTAGAAGAGTGAGAGAAGAGTTCTGGACAAATGTAGAAGTGTGCATGGAAAAGTTTGGAAGGAATGAGAGAGTGTTTTTGATCGGTGATATGAATGGTAAAGTCGGGAGTGTGAAGGTGGATGGAATAGTTGGTGAGTGGGGTGTGCCTGCTGAGATAGATGAGAATGGGAGTGCGTTAGTGGACATTTGTGCTGGGACGGAGTTGGTGATAGCCAATACCCTCTTCAGGCATAAAATGATCCACAGGTATACATGGCGAGTGATGAGAAGGGTGGGTGGTGAACTGAATGAAAGGAAGGCAATGATTGATTATGTGTGTGTGGATGAAAGGATGCGAAGATGTGTAATGGATGCAAGAGCTCATAGAGGTTGGGGGAGTGGACTTTCTGACCACTACTTAATGGTGGCCAGAATTAGAAATCAAGTAAGATGGAGGAATAGAAGAAGGGAAAGACAAGAGGAAGGAGTAGTTGCAAGGAGAGTGGAAAGGTTACAAGAGGATGAGAAAAAGGCAGAGTATAAGAGAGAAGTGGAGGAACGATTGGGCAAATATGAACTGGAGCAGATGAGAGACGTGGAAGGTGAGTGTAGGATATTTACAGAAGAAATATCTGCAGCATGTGATGTGGTGTGTGGAAGGAAGAGAAGACGGAGGGGGGTGCAAGGAACAGCATGCTGGACTGAAGAGGTGAGACAGGCTGCGGCACAAAAGAAGAAAGCATACAATGAATGGATGAGAAATAGGGACATGGAAGAAGTTGAGAGGCGGAAGAGAGAGTTATATGTAGAAAGAAAGAAAGAGGTGAAAAGATTAGTAAGAGAGAGTAGGAAGAGAGTGGATGAGGAATTTGGAAGGAATTTGAGTGTAAAGTGGAGGGACTGTAAGAAAATGTTCTGGAAAGAGGTGAAAAGAGTAAGACAGGGTGGAAGTGAAGTTAGCAAGGGAGTGAAAGATAAAAATGGTAGATTACTAGTGGAGAAGGGAGAAAAAGTGAGCAGATGGAGAGAACACTTTAAGGAATTGTTGAACATAGAGGATGGAAGTAATGGGAGCATAAGTGGCTGGGGAATGGCTGGCAGAAGGAGGGAGGTGAGAAGACAGGAAGAAATCAGTAGGATAGAAGTTGTGGAGGAAATGAAGAAAGTTAAATCGGGGATTGCCCCAGGAATTGATGGAGTGTGTGGTGAAATGCTGAAGCATGGGGGAGAGATAGTAGTAGAATGGATGTGGAAAATGTGCAGATTGGCATGGGAGGAAGGTAGAGTCCTGGAGGATTGGAAGTCAGGTATAATTATTCCCTTGTACAAAGGAAAAGGGGAAAAAGAAGTGTGAGGTAATCATAGGGGCATTTGTTTTCTTAGTATAATAGGAAAAGTGTATGGTAGGATACTTATTGACAGAGTTAGAGAAAGAACAGAGAAATTAGTTGGAGAAGAACAGGGAGGCTTTAGGATGGGAAGAGGTTGTGTAAATCAGATATTCATTCTTAGATCTTTAGTGGAAAAGTTTCTAGAGAAGGGAAAGAAGTTGTATGCGGCTTTCATGGATTTGGAGAAAGCATATGATAGGGTGGATAGACAAGGATTGTGGAAAGTGTTAAGAATATATGGAGTAGATGGGAAGTTGTTGAATCCTGTGAAGAGTATGTACGATGGTGTGAAGGCTGTAGTGCGTGTGGATGGTGAACTAAGTGAATTTTTCTCTTTGAAAGTTGGGTTGAAACAGGGATGTGTCATGTCTCCATGGTTGCTCAATCTGTACATGGATGGTAAATCACCTAGAAGAACACAGTATGATAACAGAAAGACAGTTTGGTTTCAGAAAAGGAAAATCATGTGTTACTAATCTTTTGAGTTACTATGACAGAGTAACAGACACATTACAGGAAAGAGAAGGATGGGTGGATAGTATCTATTTAGATTTCAAGAAAGCATTTGACACAGTACCACACTAAAGACTTTCATGGAAACTGTACCATCAAGGAGGAATTCGAGGCAAACTGTATTGTTGGATGCAAGATTTTCTCATGAAAAGAAAAATGAGAACAGTACTAAGGGGAAATTACTCATCATGGAAAGAAGTGACTAGTGGAGTACCACAGGGCTCAGTGCTGGCACCAATCATGTTTTTAGTGTATATAAATGATACAGACAGTAACACTGGAAATGAAAGCTATGTAAATATGTTTGCAGATGATGCAAAAATACAAAGGAGAATTACTAACACAGACTCTTGTAAAGAGCTACAAAAAAAATTAAATAAGCTTCATGAATGGAGTAATACATGGCAAATGGAATTTAACCCGCCCCGTCCCAGAGACGTGAATTCACGTCCTCACATGACGTGCACTCATATCCCGGAGACGTAAATTAACGCGGCAACATTGCAAGGTCCCTAATTTGCACAATTTTCAATTTTTGCGAGTGATTTTTGGCACGTATACACGGGACACCTACCTCTACAAGGTGCCAGGCAAGGACAATGCCTTACTCAGCATGACCTCCCCCCCCCCCGCATGACCTTTTCTCAGCAATTCACCTGTTATCAGTGACCTGGCCAGTAAAGCCATGTCATGCCACGGTACGAAATTCAGGGCCAGAGTGATTCCCCAATCGATGACAATGTGGAGGACAAACATTAGAGAAAGAAACAGTCAGAAATGATGATCAGGTAATGCGGCAAAAAAAAGGTCAGGAATGGTGATGAGTTAGTGAGTGAAACAATGCTTATAATGCCGATATTACCGTTTGAAAACCGATATACTCTCGTACTACATATAAATTCGTACCAAATAAATAAATACCATTTATGAGTGATGTAGAATAGTTATCCTCCCATAGAACTCGTTTTCTTTGCAGCCAGCCTGATAGAAAACCCTGTAAGGTAAGGAGGTACTCCTACCTGGATCGAGTATTTTAAACCTCAGGTGAGCGATTTCTCTATGAATTTTCAATGTTTCTCACCAAAAGCGGATGTTTGAGCCAAAAAAAAAAAAGAAAAAAAAAGAAAAGAAAAAAAAAAAGGTCCCAAAAAGTTCGGACTGGGGCTTACCACTGCCCAGAAAATGTCGGGATGGGGCAGGTTAATGTGGACAAGTGTCATGTAATCAAGTTTGGTAAAAGTGAAAAAAGACCTGATTGGGATTATACATTAGGAAATAAGACCCTACACACATCAGAAAGAGAGAAGGGCCTAGGTGTGATTGTCAATAACAGACTATCTCTAGCTGACCCCATCAGCGAGAAGGTACGGAACATGAATACACTGCTTGCCAATATGAGAATAGCGTTTAAATACATAAATGAAGACATGCTAAGAAAGATAACATCATTCATCAGACCAACCCTGGAGTATGCATCAGTAGTCTGGAGTCCTCATCTCAAAAAACACATGGACAAGATTGAAAAAGTTCAAAGGGCCACAACATGATGGGTACCAAGATTAAGGGATCTAAGCCACGAAGAAAGACTAAATAAACTGAATCTACCAACACTACAGGTGAGAAGGAATAGAGGTGACATGATTATGCTATATAAATGTATATCAGGGAAGGAGAAAATAGACATAAATGATTACTTAACCTATGGGGAAGCATCAGCAAGAAGACACTGCAAAAAACTGCATAAAAAGAGAGGTGATAAAGACGTAAGGAAATTTAGTTATCCAAATAGAGCAATTGATCAGTGGACTGCACTACAAATGAAATAGTGTGTGCCAAAACAATTCACAAATTTAAGGATATGTATGATAAATATGGTTTAAGACACGGGACAGTACGAGCTTGACTCATTCCTGTAAAGATACAATTAGGTAAGAACACACACACACAGAAAGAGAGAGAGAGAGAGAATGTGTATGTATTTACCTAATTGTGGTATACAGGAAATCAGCTACGCTTGTGGGGTCCCGTCTCAGTTTCTCAATAATTCAAATTTTGCTTTAAACCATTTAAGTTTTTAGACTGGATGATCTCTTTGTCCAGGCTATTCCACAGGTCTACGCATCCATAAGGAAAACTGTATTTCTTGATATCCTTCATGCAGCTTGGCTTCTTCAGTCTTATTCTGTGTCCTCTTGTTACTCTCTTATCTCATACAAACAGATCTTCTCTGTCAATTTTTTCTATTCCCATCATGGTCCTGAACACTGCAATCATGTCACCCCTCTCTCTCCTTTCCTGTAACAAAGACAAATCCAGCTTTTCCAGCCTCTCTCTGTATGACAGATCTGCCAGACTGGGGACCATCTTGGTTGCTGTTCCTTGTATTCCCTCAATCTTGTTTATATCCTTCTTTTTGTGTGAGGACCACACTACTGCTGCATATTCTAACCTGGGGCGGATCATGGCCACTATCAATTTTTTCATCATCTCCTCACCCATGTAATGAAATGCTACTTTTATGTTAGTCAAGAGTTTATATGTCTCTCTAACTGTCTTGTTAGTATGTTTTTCAAGGGACAAACTATCCTGGACCAGCACTCCTAAATCTTTCTCTTCTCTTGCTTTTGTAATTGGTTCATTACCCATCAAATAATTCAGTGAAGGCTTCTTGATACATTTACCTATTTCCAGTATTGTACAATTCTTTGCATTGAAGTTCATTTCCCACTTCTGGCTCCAATCATGTATCCTATCCAGATCCTCCTGCAGCATTTTACAGTCCTCCTCAACCTCTATCTTCCTCAAGATCTTTGCATCATCAGCAAACAGACTTGCATAACAGTTCATTCCATCTACCATATCTATCTATCTATAGCCCGACGCCCTAATCCCGTGAAGGGTGGCCGCAGACAAAACGCCTCCAAGTCACTCTGTCACCCACCATTTGACTACCCTCCCCCCAACTCACCCCCCCCTCCCTCATATACCTCTCAACTCCATCCCTCCACCTCATCCTCGGTCTACCCCTCCCTCTCCCTCCCTCCACCTCACCTACATACACCCTCTTAGTCAGTCTTTCATTCTCCATTCTCTCCACATGTCCAAACCACCATATCATTTACATAAATCAGGAACATTACTGGCGCTAAGAGCGAGGCCCGTGGGACTCCACTTGTTACTTCCCTCCATCCAGACATCCTGTCCTTTATTACTGTCCTCATTTGTCTGTCTCTCAAAAAGTCTCTCATCCATTCAAGGAGGTTTCCCTTCAGTCCTCCTCTATGCTCCAATTTCCACAGTAGTCTCTTATGGCATACCTTGTCGAAGGCCTTCTCCGAATCTAAATACACACAAGCCACCTAACCGTTTCTCTCCTGTAGCACCTCAATTGCTCTTGAGTAAAAGCTCAACAAGCTGGAAATATATGACCTTCCACTTCTGAATCCAAACTGACTTTCAACCAAAATATTCATCTCTTCCAGATATTTTAGCCATCTACCTTTCAAGATTCTCTCACAAAATTTTTTGAATGTGTGTGTGTGTGTGTGTGTGTGTGTGTATTTACCTATTTGTAGTATACAGGAACTGAGCAATGCTCGTGTTGTCCAGTCTCCATATCCACATTTATCAAGTCTATCTTTACACACATGAATGTTTTTCTCATGCACCACCTCTTTGTCTAAGTCATTTCAAATATTTAAGTATTTACCTAATATACCTAATTGTGATATACACTGAATGTGCTATGCTCGTGGATTTCCGTCGCTGTTTCTCAATAAGTCAAATTTAGCTTTAAACTCGTTTAAGTTTTTAGACTGGACGGTCTCTTTGTCCAGGCTATTCCACAAGTCTATACTTCTGTAGGGAAAGCTATATTTCTTGATATCCTTCAAGCAGCTTGACTTTTTCAATTTCATTCCATGTCCTCTTGTTGCTCTCTTATCCCATACAAATAGATCTTCTTTGTCAATTTTATCTACTCCCATCATGGTCCTGAACACTGCAATCATGTCACCCCTCTTTCTCCTTTCCTCTAAGGAAGGCAAATCCAGCTTTTCCAGCCTCTCTCTGTATGACAGGTCTGCCAGACTGGGGACCATCTTGGTTGCTGTTCTTTGTATTCTCTCAATCTTGTTTATATATTTCTTTCTGTGTGGGGAACACACTACCGCTGCATATTCTAACCTGGGGCGGATCATGGCCAGTATCAATTTTTTCATCATCTCTTCATCCAAATAATGAAATGCTACTCTTATGTTGGTCAAGAGTTTATAAGACTCTCCAACTATCTTGTTACTGTGCTTTTCTGGTGACAAACTATCTTGGACCAGCACTCCCAAATCTTTCTCTTCTCTCATTTTTGTGATTAATTCATTACCCAACAAATAATTCAGTGATGGCCTCCTGGTACTTTTACCCATTTCCAATATTTTACATTTCTTTACATTAAATTTCATTTCCCACGTCCGGCTCCAATCATGTATCCTATCCAAATCCTCCTGCAGCATTTTACAATCCTCCTCAACCTCTACCTTCCTCAAGATCTTTACATCATCAGCAAACAGACTTCCATAACTGTTCCATCTACCATATCATTTACGTAAATCAGGAACATTACTGGCACCAACACCGAGACTCGAGGGACTCCGCTTGTTACTTCCCTCCATCCGGACATCCTATCCTTTATTACTGTCCTCATTTGTCTGTCTCTCAAAAAGTCTCTCATCCATTCCAGAAGTTTCCCTTTCAGTCCTCCTATATATTCTAGTTTCCACATTAGTCTCTTATGAGGTACCTTGTCAAAAGCCTTCTCTAAGTCTAAGTACACACAATCCACCCAACCATCTCTCTCCTGTACCAAGTCAATCACTCTTGAGTAAAAGCTCAACAAGTTAGAAACACATGACCTTCCACTTCTGAATCCAAACTGACATTCAGCCAAAATATTCATCTCTTCCAGATATTTTATCCATCTGTCTTTCAGGATTCTCTCGCACAATTTTGCGACCATGCTGGTTAGAGACACTGGTCTATAATTCGGGGGTTCTTCCCTGTTTCCTCCCTTATAAATTGGTACCACATTTGCCCTCTTCCATTCTTGTGGCACTTTCCCCTCTTCCAGAAAGCACATGATTAAACTGTGAATTTTATCCGCCAGTTGTTCTCTGCATTCCTTCAGTACCCAATTAGAAATTCCATCAGGTCCTGGGGCTTTCCTTACATCTTGAATGTGTGTGTGTGTGTGTGTGTGTGTGTTCTTACCTAATTGTATCTTTACAGGAACGAGTCAAGCTCGTACTGTCCCATGTCTTAAACCATATTCATTGTACATGTCCTTAAAATTGTGAATTGTTTTGGCACACACTATATCATTCGGTAGTGCAGTCCACTGATCAATTGCTCTATTTGGGAAACTAAATTTCCTTACGTCTCTATCACCTCCTTCTTGTGCAGTTTTTTGCAGTGTCCTCTTGCTGATGCTTCCCCATAGGTTAAGTAATCATTTATGTCTATTTTCTCCTTCCCTGATATGCATTTATATAGCATAATCATGTCAACTCTTTTCCTTCTTTCCCATTGTGTTGGTAGATTCAGTTTATTTAGTCTTTCTTCGTGGCTTAGATCACTTAAGCTTGGTACCCATCTTGTAGAAGCCCTTTGAACTTTTTCAATCTTGTCTATGTGTTTTTTGAAATGAGAACTCCAGACTACTGATGCATACTCCAGGGTTGGTCTGATGAATGATGTTATTATCTTTCTTAGCATGTCTTCATTTATGTATGTGAATGCTATTCTCATATTTGCAAGCTGTGTATACATGTTCCGTACCTTCTCACTGATGTGGTCAGCCGGAGATAGTCTGTTATTGTTAATCACACCTAGGTCCTTCTCTCTTTCTGATGTGTGTAGGGTTTTATTTCCTAATGTATAATCCCAATCAGGTCTTTTTCCACTTTTACCAAACTTGATTACATGACACTTGTCCACATTAAATTCCATTTGCTATGTACTACTCCATTCATGAAGCTTATTTAATCTTTTTTGTAGCTCTTTACAAGAGTCTGTGTTAGTAATTCTCCTTTGTATTTTTGCATCATCTGCAAACATATTTAGATAGCTTTCATTTCCAGTGTTACTGTCTGTATCATTTATATACACTAAAAACATGATTGGTGCCAGCACTGAGCCCTGTGGTACTCCACTAGTCACGTCTTTCCATGATGAGTAATTTCCCCTTAGTACTGTTCTCATTTCTCTTCTTATGAGAAAATCTTGCATCCAACAATACAGTTTGCCTCGAATTCCTCCTTGATGGTACAGTTTCCATAAAAGTCTTTAGTGTGGTACTGTGTCAAATGCTTTCTTGAAATCGATATAGATACTGTCCACCCATTCTTCTCTTTCCTGTAATGTATCTGTTACTCTGTCATAGTAGCTCAACAGATTAGTAACACATGATTTTCCTTTTCTGAAACCAAACTGTCTTTCTGTTATCATATTGTGTTCTTCTAGGTGATTTACCCAAGCTTTTCTTATAAGCTTTTCTAATACCTTGCTTACAACACTGGTCAGTGATACTGGTTGGTAGTAGAGTGGATTTTGTCTATTCCCTTTCTTGAATAAGGGGACAATGTTTGCTTTCTTCCAAATATCAGGTAGTTTACCTTGACTCAAGGATTTCATGAAAATTAAAAATAATGGTTTACTTAACTCCTTTGCACATTCACATAGTACCCAACACAAAATTTCACCCGGACCATTTGCTTTTCCTTTGTCTAATTTACCCAGCTCCTCCTGTATTACTTTTTCTGATGTTTGTATATCTGGCAGTATGTGTGGGCATGCATGTTCCACATAATCTCTCTCAAAATTTTTTTCCTCTTTAAAATCTATCTATCTATCTATTAGCAGACGCCTCAATCCCGTTTGGGGTGGCCACAAACAAATCGCCTCCAAGTCGCCCTGTCCCCCGCCATTTCACTGCCCTGTTCCCAACTCACACCCCTCTCTCTCATATACTACTTGGAATTTCTTGTTTAGTGCTTCACAAATATCCTTCTCTTGCGTATAGGTGATACCCTCGTCCGTAATGGATTGTATTTTATCTTTTACTTTGGTTTTGCTTCTGATGTAGCTGTAATATAGCTTTTGTTGATCACTACTTTTATTTATGATATCCTCCTCAAACTGTTTTTGGGCTTCCCTCCTTATTCGTGTGTGTGTGTGTGTGTGTGTGTGTGTGTGTGTGTGTGTGTGTGTGTGTTGCCCCTCTGAGGTGTAGGGGTCTACTGGGTTACTGTAATCTGAAATGTCAAGGCCTGAATGCAAGAACGAGGCCTGAGCCGGACTTGGGGCTTGAGTCAGTCTTAATTCAAATTTAAAACATGCCTGCTAAACACCAACATACAGAAACAAGTCCTGAGCCTCATGAATCCTGAAACAGGATTTCAGTACTTACCAGCCATCCTTGTGATGAGTTTTGTAGCAAGGGAAGTTGGATTCTGTGGTGGGGGCTTCTGTATTCCTGCATTTTTTTCTAGCCATTGCACCAGCTCTGTTCTCACTTGGTCTCGTCCCACCCAACCCCCATGGTATGCCACCCATACCACCACTTCCTCTAGTCCTGTCGATTCTGTGGGTAAATGATGTACAGCTGAGCCCAGCGGTTCCTGATACAGGTACTTGAGCTATCAGTCTTTGAAGATACAAAGGGAATGCTAAAGTAGCTAACACTATCAGACACTTGACCTATTAGTTACTGTAAACACATGAAGAACACTTAAGCAACAGAATGACTTAAACTATCAGCCTTTGTAGATACAGGCAAAATGTTTAAGCAGTAATATAGTCCAATTACTATTAAAAGGTTGTTTCAGGCAATTTAGGAAAATGTGGCCATGGCTTTTTCTATCATGTAGATGCCAACAGGGACATAGGTCCATCTCCTACCCTTAGATGTTCTGGACTAAAAGCACCTTGACTTAGGCCCCTACACTTACAAGCGAGCAAAATGGGATTTGGCAACTACTGTTTTTACTGTGGCTTCCAAAAACTCACAGCAGTTGTCATATCCAACACAATGTACAGTACAACCCAATGTACTACAGATCTGTTACTTTAACTGAACATTATGTTACAAAGTATTAAATTAGGATGGATAAGACAGTACGGACTGGGTTAAACTGAGTCTGTTAGGTTTGGTTGAGTCAGTACTGTTCCTTATTAACAAGGGTTATCAGTAATGAGAAGTGGTAGGTGGGGGCGCTCATCATCCACTCACTTGATGTAGTGCTGCTCTCAGGTGCCTGCCTTTTCCTTTCTTCCTTCTTTCTTTCCTCCTTCTGTTTATCTTTCATTCTTTTCTCTTCCTTCTTTCTACAGCAACTCACTAAGTGACAAGCCAAATGGTTCCTGTACACCAGGGTACCATTTACTATGCTGGGTGTAACCATATAACCAAACTATGGCACCTGGTGGTTTAGTGCGTAATTATGGCGCTCCAATTGGATGGAGCCCATGCAGGTTTACATCCAAGGAATGGTTGGGGTTTATTGCTCACATTATGCCACTCAGGGATGAATGAGGCTAGTCATTCTCATCTTAAATGTCAAGACCAAATTGCATAGCCCCAGGCCCCTACACTCCACATGGGGCAACACTGGATTAGATGATTGAATGATTGAATGATCAATAATGAGACAGCATTTTACTGCAGTAAAATTATCAGACATAACAGAGCCAAAGGCACATCCAGATATGAAGCGTCCAGATAATCAGGGGATTACTGTACAATAACTCATGCAGGTCAGACATATTGATTTACTGTTGTTCATCTCCTGATGATCTTATTCAGCTTATGATAGACAGACTTTCCAAACTAGACAGGTCTAATATACTGTATAGTCATCCCCTGGCTACTGTGAACAACTGGTACTGCACATGCCAGTGATACAGTACCAAAAACTTGTAATAAGGAATACTTAGTGCCTATGTGATAGAATGGCTGTACCAGTTCACTTCTTATTTTTACACTTCGTTTTCCATATTTTTTTATTATTTTTAAGGTACTAAATGACTGCTTCATGGTAATTTTGTTTCTCCACTGTTTTTATTCATGATCTGTTTTCCTGAAGCATGTTGTTCCTAGAGCAAAATGGCAAACACTTCCTAAAAGCTACTTAACTGTACCAAAATTAATTTGGATTTCCATTTTGGTATGTCAGGGTATGTTATTGTCAGTGAGGTTAGGTTAGGTTAACTGTACCAAAATTAATTTGGGTTTCCATTTTGGTATGCCAGGGTATGTTACTGTCAGTGAGGTTAGGTTAGGTTAAGGTTAAGGTTAGTTTTTACTGGGTTAAATTAGGTTTGGTTATTAGGCTAGGTCAGGTGGAGTTAGGTATGGTTAGGTTGAGTGTGTTTGGTTATGCTATTTTGGTTAAGCTATACTATACAGTGATCCCTTGGCTATCGCACATAAAACCGAACATGGTACGTGATACAGGAATTGTGCAATGACAAAAGCACAGAATCTATGGAATTTATCCTAACTGGTACCATGGAACCCAAGTGCAAGCCCAATTTTCCCTTCTATGATAATTTAGGTCCACTAAATACATACATACTGTTATGGTAAGTATCAAAAACACACTTAAGGATGGTTAGGTTAACAGAAAGTGATAAAATGGCACAATAAGGAAGAACACGTACCACAGACAGACCAGGTTGGACATTAGGTTAGGGATTCTGAAGCTAGGGGGTGTCGAGTCAGTGGTCTCAACCACTTAGGATTAACTCCTTGAGTATGACCTCATCTCTGAATCCCTTAAAGCCATCAAAAAAAACAAATACTGCACCATCAATGTCAGCAGAAACCAGCTGAGGTTCATGATTACACTGTTTTTGAGCCGAATAATGTGCTATAATGGTAGGAGTGCAGATTTTAAGTCCGGTGTTGCTGTTTGCTGATGATACAGTACTGTTGAGTGAAGATGAATGGGAGTTGCATGGTTTGGTGAATGAATTTGGGACAGTGTGTAGGAGGAGGAATCTGAAAGTTAATGTAAACAAAAGTAAAGTTATGGTGTTTGAGAGGAATGAAGCCACAGAGTGTGCAGTGAGGCTGGATGGTGAGGATATGAAGAATGTGAGTGCATTCAAGTACTTGAGTAGTGTGATGAGTAAGGATGGAACTTTGGGGGATGAAGTGCATGAAAGTGTACAGCAGGGAAGGAAGGTTGTTGGTACACTGAAAGCAGTGATGAGAAATAGGGAGGTGAGTATGGAAGTTAAGAGGTCACTGCATGATAGTATTGTGATCCCTACCCTGACGTATGGAAGCGAGGCATGGACCTTGCAAGAGGGGAACAAGTCAAGAGTGAGAGCAGTGGAAATGAGTTGCTTGAGAGGAGCATGTGGAGTGATGTGGAGGGACAGGTTGACGAATGAAGAAGTGAAGGAACGTTGTGGGGTGGATGTGGATGTGGTTGAGAAGATTAGGAGAAATACACTGAGGTGGTTTGGACATGTGAAAAGAATGGAGAATGAAAGACTGACTAAGAGGGTGTATGCAGGTGAGGTGGAGGGAAGGAGAGGGAGAGGTAGACCAAGGATGAGGAGGAGGGATGGAGTTGAGAGGTATATGAGGGAGGAGGGGGTGAGTTGGGGAGAGGGTAGTCAAATGGTGGGTGACAGAGCGACTTGGAGGCGTTTTGTCTGCGGCCACCCTTTGCGGGATTAGAATGTCGGGCTATAGATACATAGATATATAGATAACGAAAACTACAGTACTAAAACTGAGGGATAACTGTACTGTTTTGTAAGGTTAGAAAATTTTGGTTAGGTAAGGCAAGCTTATGAATATGTAAGGCTAGACTAGTATTCATATCAATAGGGCTAGTATTAATAAATATCACTAGCGCTAGGGAAGGGTGCCAGAGGACTGGAAATCAGGTATAACTGTTCCTTTATACAAAGGAATGGGGGAAAGAGAAATATGTGGTAACCATAAGGGTATTTGCCTTCTTAGTGTGACTGGAAAAATATATGGTAGAATACTCATTGATAGGGTTAGGCATATAACAGGGGAGCTAGTTGGAGATGAACAAGGGGGATATAGGAAGGGAAAAGGGTGTGTAGATCAGATATTTGTTCAAAGATGTTTAGTAGACAAGTATCTAGAGAAGGGAAAGAAAGTGTATGCTGCCTTCATGGACTTTGAGAAAGTTTATGACAGAATAGATAGGTAAGGTATGTGGAAGGTATTAAGAATATATGTAGTGGAGGGGAAATTGCTGAGTGCTGTGAAGAGTATGTACGAAGGAGCTAGGGCTACGGCTCGAGTGTATGGTGGGCTGAGTGAGTTCTTTGATCTAAATGTGGGACTGAAACAGGGATGTGTGATGTCTCCATGGCTGTTTAATATATACATGGATGGGTTGTAAAGGAGGTGCAAGGTAGGGCAGTGAATGTGCAGCTGGCTCTAATGAATGAGGGTGAGATTTGGAAGATTCCGGTGTTGCTGTTTGCTGATGATACAGTATTGTTGAGTGAAGATGAATGAGAGTTGCAAGGTTTGGTGAATGAATTTGGGACAGTGTGCAGGAAGAGGAATCTGAAAGTGAATGTAAACAAGAGTAAAGTTATGGTATCTGAGAGGAATGAAGTCACAGAATGCATAGTGAGGTTGGATGGTGAGGATATGGAGAATATGAGTGCATTCAAGTACTTGGGTAGTGTGATGGGTAAGGATGGAATTTTGGAGATGAAGTTCTTGAAAGGGTACAGCAGGGAAGGAAGGTTGTTGGTTCACTGAAAGCAGTGATAAGAAATAGAGAGAGGAATGTGGAAGTTACGAAGTCACTGCATGACAGTATTGTGATCCCTACCCTGACGTATGGAAGTGAGGCATGGACCTTGCTCGAGGGGAACAAGTCAAGATTGAGAGCAGTGGAATGTGTTACTTGAGAGGAGCATGTGGAGTGAAGTGGAGGGATAGGTTGACTAATGAAGAAGTGAAGGACCGTTGTGGGGTGGATGTGGATGTGGATGTGGTTGAGCAAATCAGGAGAAATACACTGAGGTGGTTTGGACACGTGGAGAGAATGGAGAATGAAAGACTGACTAAGAGGGTGTATGTGGGTGAAGTGGAGGGAAGGAGAGGGAGAGAAAGACCAAGGATGAGGTGGAGGGATGGAGATGAGAGGTATATGAGGGAGGGGGGAGTGAGTTGGGGGAGGGCAGTCAAATGGTGGGTAACAGAGCGACTTGGAGGCGTTTTGTCTGCGGCCACCCTTTGCGAGATTAGGGCGTCGGGCTATAAACAGACAGACAGACAGCTAGTATTAACAAACATCAGTAGCTTTGTATACATTTTGAAAGTCTACCATTATGCTTGAGAAACAAACATGAGTGAACTGGAGAAAACACTGATAAAAAGAAGAAGGAAAACAAAATCAGCAGTAAAAAAACATTTATCATGATAAAAATTATCATAAAATTATAAAAAAGTGAGAAAGAAGGTGAATAAGTAAGGCATTTCTGCTGCTAAAACTAATGTATGTCTGTGACCTTGAATGAGCGGTGCCCTTGTTTACAGACAAAAGCTAGTCAAACCAACATCAAATGTATACTGATGTGCATTAAAATTATCCGAGTATTTTATTCATAACAATACAGCATTAATATGTTATGTGTATATTATGCACAAAAATGAGCATTACAATTTGTGCAATGGAATATGATATTTTCATGCATCTGACCCCGACTGTCGGTGCTCATGACTTTGGGATGTGGGGAATGCTTCACAAACTTTACCTTCTACCCTATCTGTGATGGTGCTAGGCCAATGAGAAGCAAGCTTTGATGGTTAAAAGGTCGCAGCCAATGAAAACAGTTCATTCATGTGATGATATCAATGGCTAATGTGCCAGGACAGTGCATGTGTATGTTTGTGAATTTCAGACTCAGCCCAGCTCAAGCATACTATAATGATATTTTTTACTAAAAAATGTGTTATATCTCCATGAATGCAGATTTTAACCTCGTACTGATAACAAAAGCCATGATAACAAAGTGCATTATGACCTAGGATTAACTGTACTGTACTGTAATTGTTAACATACCACTCAGAAAGAGTGGTCTCTTGTCTACCTATCTATATCTATATACCTAGTCTGCTTCCCCCAAAGAAAGGGGGGGTAGCTGAGACAGGACGACACACTCCCAATTTACCCAACCACACACACACACACATTTATTCCTATCTTAGCCCCTAGGGGAGAAGGGACAGATCCTCACTGCACCACACTGCATGTGGGTCAACTGCGCAGTGCAATCAGTGACATCCACAGTAGGGCCCGACAACATAGCTGGTTTACCCCTGCCACATCATAATGGACCCATCCCCTTAACCACACTTGACCTGATCTTTTTTTTTTTTTTTTTTTTTTAAATGCAAGGAAGAAGGAACCAAAGGCCATGAGCCCGCAGTAACAGTTCCCTCCAAGAGAAAAACAAAATACAATGGAGAGCCAAATTCAAGATCCGATCATTTCGAGATGCCTGGACACACTGTGTTTGAAAGAATGGAGATCAGACCAAATGCAGGAGAATATCCCCTCAGGTTTCTTGTAAGGTGAATTAAACAATATGGTAGCAGCATAAACAAACAAATAATTAAGACACCCAGATTCAAATGGTAATAAAAAGTGGTTAGCATAAGCTTTGGGATCTGCTGATTTTTTTACATTTAGAAGGAATTTCCTTCACCTGAACGGTACAACTGTTGTCACACAAGGACATTCATGAGGTAGTAATACTAATTAAATTCTTTTCCCCTAACTTGTTTATATGTTTCATTCAAGTTCCTATCTATTAAAAATATATAACTGCTGTTGTGCAAGTGGATGGAACAAACAAACCAAAATGTGGCACACTTGTACAACACCAAAGCAAACACTGTAGTAGTAGTAGTAGTAGTTGTTCCCTAGGCAGTCTGGCTGAACAGCCCTCCCTAGGCAGTCTGGCTGAACAGCCCTCCCTAGGCAGTCTGGCCGAACAGCCCTGAGTCCCTAGGGAAGGCCACGGCCGAGACTGGGCTATCCCACAGAGCTCTCAAGGAGTGTATGTTGTGTTGGTGGCATTGGTGATTGTGTGCAATGCAGTCTTCCATAATGTATGGGGTGCTGTGCTGCATCCTGGAAAGGCATCCAACCTCTTCTGATAAATTAAAAGGGATGGATGATGCCCACATCTCAGCCTGGCCAGGTGGACCCTGTCCTCACGAGGGAGATAGGATATAGAAGGGTGGATATCAGGAGGCCGTGCATGCAACTGTGTGCTGTCTTCAAGTGACTGAATGGAGCAGCGAGTGATTTGAGTATGGATATGCTTCTGGAAGCTGGTCTGTGGCAGGCAAGGGGGGAGAGATGACAGTATTTGTGTATGATATCATGTGCTGGGTGTTGTTTTGATGATCCTTCGTGTGTGTGTGTGGATGTTCCCCTGAACTTGCCTCTGTTCTAGCTAAATTATTCAGACTATGCATATGTTCTTCTTCATTCCCAAATTCATGGAAAGAAACCAATATCCACCCAATTCCGAAAAAAAGAAGTTCCTCTGACCCCTCTGATTACAGACCAATAGCAGTCACATCTTCTCTTGATAAGGTATTTGAAACATTAATTAATATGCACACTGTTAAACATCTTGAATCCAACAACTTAGTTAGTGATAGACAATATGGTTTTCGCCACGAAAGATCCACCATTGACATACTCAATCTCCTAACTCATACCATCCATCAATCAATTGACCTACATGGAGAAGCTCATGCAGTAGCCCTTGATATTTCTAAAGCTTTCAATAGAGTATGGCACTGTTCTCTGCTGTCCAAACTCCCTTGTTATGGACTAATGTCTTTTGTTCCTTTGATCTCATATCTCAGTGACAGAAAAACAAGAGTAAAAGTAGATGATGTATATTCCAATTTCCACTCAATTAATGCCAGTGTGCCACAGGGATCAGTTCTGGCACCAACCCTGTTCCTGGTTCATATTAATGATCTCTTATCTGTCACCCACAATCCCATCCACTCATATGAAGATGACTCAACACTATCTATCTATCTATCTATAGCCCGACGCCCTAATCCTGCAAAGGGTGGCCGCAGACAAAACGCCTCCAAGTCGCTCTGTCACCCACCATTTGACTACCCTCCCCCCAACTCACCCCCCCCTCCCTCATATACCTCTCAACTCCATCCCTCCACCTCATCCTCGGTCTACCTCTCTCCCTCCCTCCACCTCACCTACATACACCCTCTTAGTCAGTCTTTCATTCTCCATTCTCTTCACATGTCCAAACCACCTCAGTGTATTTCTCCTAATCTTCTCAACCACATCCACATCCACCCCACAACATTCCTTCACTTCTTCATTCGTCAACCTGTCCCTCCACGTCACTCCACATGCTCCTCTCAAGTAACTCATTTCCACTGCTCTCACTCTTGACTTGTTCCCCTCGAGCAAGGTCCATGCCTCGCTTCCATACGTCAGGGTAGGGATCACAATACTGTCATGCAGTGACTTCTTAACTTCCATACTCACCTCCCTATTTCTCATCACTGCTTTCAGTGTACCAACAACCTTCCTTCCCTGCTGTACCCTTTCACGTACTTCATCCCCCAAAGTTCCATCCTTACTCATCACACTACCCAAGTACTTGAATGCACTCACATTCTCCATATCCTCACCATCCAACCTCACTGCACACTCTGTGACTTCATTCCTCTCAAACACCATAACTTTACATTTGTTTACGTTATGATAATAGGAAATCCTAAACGGAACTAATTGAAATTTCACAACTATTGCTCAGGGACAGTTATGAATAATTTACGGAGTTCAAATCTAGTATGGTAAAAAGCAATAATTTTTTAGTAGCATAAGACTGAACAAAAGGGAGCCTCAATAAACAATAAAAATTAGCAATTATTATTTATAAAATAATTTCTGTTACAATACCAGGGAATAATTTAAAGTCGTTTATTTCCGTTTCCAAAGTCTCCATGGACGACGACACAAAGTGGGAAGGCGGCGTAAGCCAGTAAACTATTTTAAATGTTTCGATCAACACGCACGAAAAGAGATAACATTTACTCAAAGACATGCAGTTATTACACTGCCTTTGGCCAGTTTTCCATTAAGAAAAATCTCTGGATTATTTAATATACGCCAGAGGGCTGTCGGTGAATGAAGTATAAAAAAAACCTCGATGTTTGCCTACAGTCGGAGCTCCTTGCAAAATACTAACTTCTGTCATAGTCTACCCTCAGTGAATAATCGATTAGCAAGAGTAATAAAATGCAGAAGTTCCTAAACAAATCATTGAGTTCAAAACTTCCAAATTAGCATTATCTGTTCAGCAGGACATTAGAGATTATTTAAAAAGACAGATATTAAGATTAAAAGATGGAGTAAAGAGTGTGTGGTTTTGCATTGCAAGAGTTTATGAACTCATGTTTTGGTCCTGTTTATTGCTTATTGTAAGAGAAAAAGACAGAATCTATCATACCTCCTTACAACTAATAATAATTTTGCATCAACTGGGAATAAAGTTGCTAATTATAATTATTACTGGAGAGAGGAAGATGGAATAAAAGGCAGTATGGTCTTGCTGCTACCGCAGGTAGGGCATCATTACGAAGAATAATTTCATTGTTATGGCATCCTTATTGCTGGATCATCACAATAGCATTTGAAAATAAGGAAGTATATTACAGTCACAAGAATTTTTCTTAACTGGTCTTAAAAACTAGAGCATCTGTATTTGAAATCCTGGGAAACAAATAAATCAGGAATACGGAGTTATAGGCCTACTGCCCACCGCACGCGGAGTAATACATTTCACATTCATACAAATCAGGAAAGGTAACTAAGTGTTAACTTCTAATATATTACCGCCTTCTGTTATTCATTTTACATTATTCTTAGCGCAATATAATATATAATTTATTTGATATGACTTGATGAAGGCATTAAAAGTTTACCTTATATTCACTGTTTTCACTGAACGTACGGCAGTGCAGAGTGACCGAAGCAATCTGAAACTCTGCCATCACTTCTCGGGGCGACTGTACACTGAACAGCTATGGGGACATCACACAACCACATCTCATGCCTGACCGATCTAAACCATTCAATTAGATATCCACCTATCCATACACATGCTTCATTAACATCAGCAGCAAAATTCTTACAACTTACCAAAAAAATATAAAAAGTCAAATACAGGCAATACAGGATATCTGAACACTAAATATCCAAAATTCTGCCCAAAATGTCTTTTTTTGCAGCAATACTCTTTACCTGAATCAATATTCCTATTTATCTGGATATCCTTAAAAAAAAAAAAAAAAAAAAAGTGCAGCCCACCCCCTAGCAAGTGTGCCTGTACGGTGCAGGTATTTTTTTTGCACCAAATCAGTATTCCTGTTATCTGGAAGTAATCCTTTATGACCACTTGACATAGCCCCATACGACCCACAAGTTAATGAGTGTTATCTGAATTGTGCTGCGGGTATTTTGCTGCTGTAGGTTCGTAATGAGTATCATATGGCAACATCTACTTGGGGGAGGGTGCTCTATGGCCATTAGACCAAACTTTACATGTCCTATGTTTTATTGATGGTGCCTTGTGGTTTAGTGGGCAACTAAGGCATTCCAATCGGATTGAGCCGGTGCAGGTTTATATCCAAGGGGTGGTTGGGGTATATACAGTAATCCCGCATTTTTTGCGGATTTTTTGTCTACGGTTTTGCCCTCTCGCGGATTTTCTTAGCATTAATAAGTTCAACTAAAATATCCTTGAATATACGGAAAACAAAAAATTTGAAATTCCCGCAACTTCCAATTGTAGCATGGTAAACTCACGCCACCCTGTCCCTTTCCCGCGGCCCCTCTGCCAGTGTTACCATATCTAGCATAATTTTATTCTTTTAGCAAAATTTTGATAAAATTTTCGAGTATGGAATATTTTTTAGCATATTAGAAGTTTTAGCATCATTCTAGCATAATTTAGAATGGAATGGAATATTTTTGGAATAATTTTATAAAAGCTACAAATCAGAGAGAGAGAGAGAGAGAGAGAGAGAGAGAGAGAGAGAGAAACGAATAAGGTAAGAAGATGTAAGGTTTGAATAGTTGGTTACTTTCAGTTTGGGCTTGGTTGGGTTGGGTTAGGTTAGGTTAGGTTGGATTAGGTTAGGTTAGGTTAGGTTTTAGGTTAGGTTCGGTTTGGTTCGGTTAGGTTTGGTTAGGATAAGTTTGAGCTTTGTACTTTACCCATGAAACCTAGGTTTTTCCGATGGATTTTGGTATGATTCATTCGATTTTCAGCTTCATTTCAGTGGGAAATGACCATTTTCTGTGTTTCCCCCCCTCCCTATAACCCCCGATTCCCCAAAGATCCCCCATTGTTGCAGGGGGATGGGGGGGTCATATCTCAAAATCTGGTTATTTCCGACGGAAATGATGCTCAAAATCGAATGAATCACATCAAAATCCATCAGAAAAACATAAGTTTCGTGGGAAAAAGCAGTATGGGCAGAAAACCGATATTTACCCTCTTACTGTATGTAGGTTATTTTAATATTTTCAGAGTAAACAGTACATAATTAATATGTAGCATGAATATGTATAGAATTTTATCATTTAGCTTCAAGTTAGCATAATTCATTTTTTACTTGGAACAAATTTGCTCAATCTAGCATAATTTTTTCACTGCCCTAGCATAATTTCGTTGTTTGGGTATGGCAATACTGCTCTCTGCCCCGCATAATCCTCAGTCCACGCCTGACTGGCTCACGTGTCTGGTGTTCTTGTAACCGTACTATGATATAAGCCTCTTGCCTCCCACTTGCTTTCCACATGGCCCCAGGACGTAAGCCAGCCTCAGCAAAGGCTAATAATACAATTAGTAAGAACTCCAAAGTGACAAAACGATCAAGAAAGGTTATGACCTTAGCAGAGAAAATTGTGTTACTGGACAAGCTAAGAAGCGACCGTCCGAGTGTTTGCTATCACCAGTTAATGCATCTTTTCATTTTGTACTGTTTTGTGAATAAATGTGTAGATAATTGTGTATTACAGTACAGTGTTTACGTTTTTCCTTCATAATGAAATATGTGCTTTCAATCTTGTAAGAAGGTTTTTCGGGATGAGTATGGAGGTTTCGGAACAATTCGCAGTCACAACAAACACAAGATAATTCGCCTTCATTAATGAAGATAGCTATGGGTGACGCTAGAATATAATTCAAAGGCGACTACAGCGAGGAAGAAACAAGTTAATTATTGACTAAAGGTGCAACTAATAAATAATATCCAGAACCTACGCTACTGAACATAGACTTTTCTGGATCCCCCTGAAATATAGTTATTAAAGTATTGATTAATTAATAATAAGTATATTTATCAAAGAATTGATTAGTATATTTATAGAATGGCGGGGAATCGTCCAGGGTGCGAATTGTTCTGAAGGGGAATCGTCCATGTTTTGACGGGGAATTGTGTGACGGCGAATTGTCTTGCAATCAGTATGGACGTGGACTGTGTGATGGGCAGCATGGTGGACACAAGTGCAAGATTCAATTGTTAATAGAGTATTCGCGAATTTAAATTTTCGTGGGGGTTACAAGAACGTAACTACCGCGAAATATGCGGGATTACTGTACTGCTCACGTAATGCCACTCAAGAATGAGTGAGGCTGGTCACTCTCATCTTAAATGTCAGGACCAACTTGGCTCGCCCCGGGCTCCTATGCTCCTCGTGGGGCAACACTGTATTCGATGAGGGATGGATGGATGGTAATTCTCTTGCGGGTACTGTGCTGCTATAAGAGTATGGTAACTAAAAGAATATTATGACTGGATACGTAATTCTGTGGAGGGTGACTAAAGTCATGGACGATAACCATTGATGGTCAACTGACATCAACCAATACAATCCACATGTTACTGAGTTTTACTCAAACTGTGTTGCTGGGACTATGTTCCTGGAAATCACACAGGACTAAACTCTGTGGCCACTTGACATAATCCAATAAAACTCATGCTTTAATCATCCAAAAACATCACTATCCAAACTATCTTTGACATAACTCCCTCCCATACCAGGGGCTTCCTGCGCATGTAAATCATTCTTTCTAACTGCACATGAAGCAATCTGGAAGAGTCTATGTAACCACAATATGCTCTGTGAACTTGAAAAATCCTTGTTTTGATTACAGGAGACCCAAGTCAGGTAGATAACAGCCACCGCACAAAGGCTGCATTAACCCAACTTGCCATTCATGCATATCTTCAGTGAGTGTGATAAGTATGCTAAGTGTAATACATGCATTACAGTTCTGAACAAGAATTAGTAATTTTTAAGCTCTAGTGTGACAAAAAGTGAGTGGTAACTGTGAACTACAATAAAATGGTATTTGTCCCTAACAACTCACAACACGTATGTTGTGGCTAGAGTGCATGCAAGTGAGTATCCACCCAGCAACTTCAGCCTTGGGTGAGGACAACAACGACCTATTCTGTTGCCTGGATTCAGTGTTGATAATATTACAATTTCACTGTGCTTCATAATCTATCTGTAATGTTTTATAGTGGCATTATGTAGTGCTTATGTTGGCCCTGGACTTGGGTTAGGTAAAAGCACCCCACTCCCCCATATCATGCCAACCTCAGGGTGTTCAGCAACAAATCCTGAGTGATCCCAAGTCAATAAAAACCCCAGTCAACACTTAATCACTTACTGCTGTGGTTTTTGGCAATCAAACCTAGCTTTAACTGGGGAAAGCCAGCATAACAAATCTCAAACACCTCTTGGATATAGTGCTTCACTTGGCACATCCAGTTGGAGCATCTTACCCCGGTAGCCAACTTGGCGAAGAAAAAGTTTCCTTGATGTTTTGGCAGATGCAAGAAGAGCAAGGTGAACATTGGTTGGGCAGTGGAGCAGCAGGTCAATGAGGAAGGCTCGACCTACATCCCAGGGCTGGGCTCCCTCAGGTTTGAGAGGCAGAGACACCGTGGCAGCAACCCAGGCAGCTAAACTTCCTAAACTGTGACCCTGCCACAGTACACAAAGGAATGGTTAAAAATGCTATAAAGTTATATACTTTTACAATGTTTATGTCAACATAAGTGTTATAGTCTTCAGTGACTCTAGTCCTGGCACTTACAGTAATATATTCTAGAATGTTGCTGAAAAAAATATATATATACATGTTTCTGAAATAAATATGTAGGTGCAGTCAACAAAAAAATGTACAATGAGGCCTCGTTCCAACGGCCTTGTTTATACCGGCCTTCGGATATAACAAATCCTGAGTCTAATGGGCAATATTTGTTATATACCAAACCAGGGTCCACAATAGGGAATGCATCCAGTGATTTACCAGACAAAATACTGAACCCAGGCCCAGTACAGTATTCCCTCTGCTTTTCATTATTATCTACTGAAATGAGGGCAAACATTAGTTTGGTATAGCTTACTGATCTATATACAGCAAGAAATACAGACAAAACTCATACAATACTGATTTATTGATGTCTTATAACTTGTCTTACATGGGGTACCTACCAGGCCATTTTTCATCTACACCAACAGTAGGTATGGGCATAGCAGGTTCCTATAAAGCATCTTACATGATGAACTGTCAGATATATCACCCGCCCTTTCTCCAAATTAGTTCATTATAATAAGGTCTCACTGTACACTGTGTAACAACTTCTGCTGCACTTGCTTAAATAAAAGGCAAAGATCTCTAAATCTATCTACCTATTGCCAGACGCCTCAATCCCGTTTGGGGTGGCCACAAACAAATCGCCTCCACGTTGTCCTGTCCCCCGCCATCTCACTGCCCTGCTCCCAACTCACACCCCCCTCTCTCATATACCTCTCCACCCCATCCCTCCATCTCATCCTCGGCCTCCACCTCCCTCTTCCCCCTCCACCTCAATCACATACACTCTCTTCGTCAGTCTTTCACCCTCCATCCTCTCCACATGGCCAAACCACCTCAGTGTGTTCCTCATAACACTTCCTATCACATCCACATCCACATCCACACCACAACGCTCCTTTATATCCTCATTCGTCAGCCTGTCTCTCCATGTGACTCCACAGGCTCCTCTTAAATAACTCATTTCCATTGCTCTCACTCTTGACTTGTGTCCTTCCAACAACGTCCAAGCTTCACTTCCATACATTAGAGTTGGTATCACAACACTGTCATGTAGTAACTTTTTCACTTCCATGCTCACTTCCCTGTTTCTTATCACTGCTTTCAAAGAACCAGCAACCTTTCTTCTCTGCTGTACCCTTTCACGCACTTCACCCTCCAAACCTCCATCCTTACTCATCACACTACCCAAGTACTTAAACGTACTCATATTTTCCAATTCCTCACCATCCAACTTTGCTGTACATTCACTGACTTCATCTCTCTCAAAGACCATCACTTTACTCTTCCCTACATTCACCTTTAGATTCCGTTTCTTACACACTCTCCCAAACTCATCCACCAAGCCTTGCAGCTCCCCTTCGTCTTCACTCAACAACACAGTATCATCTGCAAACAACAGTACAGGGAGTTTCCAAACACTATCCTCTCTCACCAGGGCCACTCCAACATCCACTACCCTACCTTGTACCTCTTTTATTACCCCATCCATGTAAAGATTGAACAACCATGGAGACATGACACATCCCTGTTTCAACCCAACTTTCAAAGAGAAAAATTCACTTAGTTCATCATCCACACGCACTGCAGCCTTCGTACCAACGTACATACTCTTCACAGCATTCAACAACTTCCCATCTACTCCATATATTCTTAACACTTTCCACAATCCTTGTCTATCCACCCGGTCATATGCTTTCTCCAAATCCATGAAAGCCGCATACAACTTCTTTCCCTTCTCTAGAAACTTTTCCACTAAAGATCTAAGAATGAATATCTGATCTACACAACCTATTCCCTTCCTAAAGCCTCCCTGTTCTTCTCCAACCAATTTCTCTGTTCTTTCTCTAACTCTGTCAATAAGTACCCTACCATACACTTTTCCTATTATACTAAGAAGACAAATGCCCCTAAGATCACCACACACTTCTTTTTCCCCTTTTCCTTTGTACAAGGGAATAATTATACCTGACTTCCAATCCTCCGGGACTCTACCTTCCTCCCATGCCAATCTGCACATCTTCCTCATCCATTCTACTACTATCTCTCCCCCATGCTTCAGCATTTCACCTCACACTCCATCAATTCCTGGGGCTTTCCCCGATTTAACTTTCTTCATTGCTTCCACAACTTCTATCCTACTGATTTCTTCCTGTCTTCTCACCTCCCTCCTTCTCCCAGCCATTCCCCAGCCACTTATACTCACATTACTTCCATCCTCTATGTTCAACAATTCCTTAAAGTGTTCTCTCCATCTGCTCACTTTTTCTCCCTTCTCCACTAGTAATCTACCATTTTTATCTTTCACTCCTCTGCTAACTTCACTTCCACCCTGTCTTACTCTTTTCACCTCTTTCCAGAACATTTTCTTACAGTCCCTCCACTTTACACTCAAATTCCTTCCAAATTCCTCATCCATTCTCTTCTTACTCTCTCTTACTAATCTTTTCACCTCTCTCTTTCTTTCTACATATAACTCTCTCTTCCGCCTCTCAACTTCTTCCATGCCCCTATTTCTCATCCATTCATTGTATGCTTTCTTCTTTTGTGCCACAGCCTGTCTCACCTCTTCAGTCCACCACACTGTTCCTTGCACCCCCCCTCCGTCTTCTCTTCCCTCCACACACCACATCACATGCTGCACATATTTCTTCTGTAAATATCCTACACACACCTTCCACGTCTCCCATCTGCTCCAATTCATATTTGCCCAATCGTTCCTCCACTTCTCTCTCATACTCTGCCTTTTTCTCATCCTCCTGTAACCTTTCCACTCTCCTTGCAACTACTCCTTCCTCTCGTCTTTCCCTTCTTCTATTCCTCCATCTTACTTGAATTCTATTTCTGGCCACCACCAAGTAGTGGTCAGAAAGTCCACTCCCCCAACCTCTATGAGCTCTTGCATCCATTACACATCTTTGCATCCTTTCATCCACACACACATAATCAATCATTGCCTTCCTTTCATTCAGTTCACCACCCACCCTTCTCATCACTCGCCATGTATATCTGTGGATCATTTTATGCCTGAAGAGGGTATTGGCTATCACCAACCCCCTCCCAGCACAAATGTCCACTAACGCACTCCCATTCTCATCTATCTCAGCAGGCACACCCCACTCACCAACTATTCCATCCACCTTCACATTCCCAACTTTACCATTCATATCACCAACCAAAAACACTCTCTCATTCCTTCCAAACTTTTCCATGCACACTTCTACATTTGTCCAGAACTCTTCTCTCACTCTTCTAGCACGATCTTGCATTGGCGCATAGACACACACAATCGCCCACATTTGTATTCCAACTTTCAACTTTACCCACACAATCCTTGACCCAACTGATCCATACTGTCTTATGCTCTTCTTCCATCTTTTACTCACAACTATACATACTCCTTCCTTTGCCCTCTCATTCTCACCTTCTCCTGCACATATACCCCATCCATACTCCCATTTTTTCACACTTTCTCCTCTCCATTTTGTTTCAGTTATTCCACATACATCCACTTTCGCACCCTCAAGCACCTGGACAATCTCTCTCTCTCTCACCTCATCATTCGCTTCCCTTACATTCCACGTTCCGATAACCATGTCCTTTGTCCGGTCCTTGGTCGTCATCGTTTGGTCAGTCCTTGTTTCAGTTATTCCACATACATCCACTTTCGCACCCTCAAGCACCTGGACAATCTCTCTCTCTCTCACCTCATCATTCGCTCCCCTTACATTCCACGTTCCGATAACCATGTCCTTTGTCCGGTCCTTGGTCGTCATCGTTTGGTCAGTCCTTGTCCGAGGCTTATTGTTTGTTTTTTTAGTTGTTTTACGGGGAGGGGCACTAACCCTCCGCCAACCCTTTTAGTCGCCTTTTACAACAAGCAGGGATACTGGGGGAGTATTCTTGAAAACCCCCCCTACCCCCAGGGGGTAAATCACATTCCAGTTATCATATATAATATTGCATTTCATCACTGAACAAAGTAATATAATTTAGCAACAACTTGAATTTTTAGTTGCTCAGCACTTCCAGGGACAATGAAACACCTGGCAAATTACAGCTTGTCTAATTTCACTAAGCATAAGAGCCATGACACTTCGTTTGGTGAGTGCAATTCAGCAACATGTTTCTTTATTCATTTGTTATCTGCCAATTTCAGTACAGATTTAATCAGCCTAATAAAAACTTTTTACATTACAGGATTTAGATATACTGTAGCTTAGTTAATCCATTCACACAAAATCTCTCTTAAAATGACTGAGGTAGCAAGAAATACAGTACACCTTTGTTTTGTGCAGGTTCCATTTGCAAGAAACATGTTTTACACAGCACTATCAAACCTGCACTATTAACCTTTGTCCCAACCCATTTGGCAGTGACTAACATAATTCGCACAGGAAAATAGCTGACTGACATTCAGTTCATCCCTACCAAAATTCAAAATAACTGTTTCTGATGAGTCCATGGGGTGACTTTAAGGGCTTTGATGCCTAACCTCAGCCCCTGAGGGGTTAGAGATGAGTTAACATTCCACTTATTGGCCACTTAGTACCATTATATACTTGTTCATTCACTATTTCTTACGCCTAATAATGCTATGTGCTTTAATATGCATGTGTATGGTGGGGGGTACATTTCTCAAGATGGTCAAAAGGGAGACTTTGAGAAAATTTTTGGATTTTCTTACACACTCTTGGAAAAAAAAAAAAAAAGTTATGGAATGATTTGCACAAAGCTTTCTCATGATACACTGGCTGCACAAAATGAAGGTCTAATGTACTGTATGTAAAAAGCTAATACCACATATTCCATGAGCATGACTCTACAGATACAGCACAAACTCTTTGTGATCATTATAGAGTATGAGACATACAGAATCATAAGACTGCAAACAGAATTAAGCATAGCAGTGTCTTCATTCATATCCCCTTTGTCTGAGGAGGGTCAATTTAGGGCATTCAGTTCCTCCCAGTATAGTCAAATGCTTTTCAACTTGAGGCTGGTTGGTTATATTTTTCACAGGTAACTACTGATTACTATGATAACATACATGTTTTCTAGGATGCACTACTATTAGATTCCCATGACCTTGCAACAAAAAACATAAAAACAAACTCTTAGGTATGTAGGAGTATTAACAGAAGTACTAATAGAGTAACAAAGGTCTCTCTGGCCAAGCAGACCCATAAACTGCAGGCAACCAACTGCCCTTGCATGGATATCTCATGTAGAGGGCCATATGTTTACATAAACAAATGATATGTGAACAACATTTATCTATGTGCTACGGTGTTAATTCTATCCATATTTGTCCATAAATGATGAGAAGCATACCTTTTTCATGTATACTGACAGTAAAAAAAAAATTATGTTTTACCAACAGCATGTCAAAGCATGCACACACACTGCAGCAAAATGCTGCAAGCACCTGAAAATTATGAATGTCTAAGCTTTAAGATGAAACAAATCCCACACTGATATCTTTATTAGTTACTAAGTAACAGTTGGAAAACTTTAGGAGTCATTTTCTATTATCAAAAACACACACGCACGCACGTGCACACACACACACACACACACACACACACACACACACACACACACACACATGGAGTCAAGGAGAACAGACGTGCGCTGACAGCGCTCCATAACGAGCCAGCACGGCCAGTGGCATTACCTAAATTAGTATCTTTATATGAGTCGAGCTCTGTACCAGGTTAGACTAAATGATTTTTTATTATTAAAAAAAAAAAAAAGTTTAAACAAGATTTATTCAAACAGAAAAGAAAACCAAGTGGCGAAAGAATGCACTAAGTCAGCTGAGGTTTGTTTAGACTACAACTGCCCCGAGGAATGTAAGTACTCTGTGCTTTTAGTATTGCAAAATGGCCACATACTTTAGTAAAGCAAATTTGGAAAAGAAAAGGCATAAAGATAGAAAGCAAGATGATGATTTCCACCAAGAACTGGTTGAAATGGAGACTCACAATAGACTGGTTGAACGTGTACACAAACTGGAGATGGCTTTCAAGAATGAAATTGATGAAATAAAGAAGCAGATGCACTTGCAAAAGGAAGAAATAGAAAAACTAGGAAGGGAGGTCAACAAGAAAGACACAACCATCAGTGAACTAACAGTGGAAATGAGTACACAGGAAGAAAATGAGTGAAATGGCAAGTACAGTAGTCAATCACGAAAGTATTATGGAAGAGTTCAAAAATGATACAGAGACAATTAGGCAAGTAAGCAGTCTGATAGACCAGAGCAGTGATACTGAGGAGAAGATAACACAGGTGAATGAAGCTGTGCAAAGCTACAAAAATGATGTGGAAACCACGTATGCTAAAATGGTGAAAGTAAAGAAAGACTTAGAAACAAGGGTAGTGGAAAAAAGTATTAAAAAGGAAGTGAAAAGAATAATCCAAAACAACCCAAAGTTAGTCAGAGATTCAGTAGATATCAACAAATCTATAGTAATCACTAGTATAGAAGAGGAAGAAGTAAAAAACAAGATCACAAGAGACAAAAAGGAGATGGCAAATGTAATGATCTTACTGAAAGAAGTATCAGAGGAAATCTGTAGTAAAGACATCGAGGAACACAAAAGGTTAGAGAAATACGAGAAAAGCAAGACAAGACCTCTAAAGGTAACTTTCCAGAGTGTAAAGACTGTGGAGGAGATACTAAAAAATGCAAAGGATCTTATGGAAAAAGAGGAGTTCAAAAATGTATGGATAAAAAGATGCCTAACACAAGAGGAACTGGAATTACTGAAAGAGAAGAGGGAGGAAACAAAAACAAAAAATGAGGGAAGATCAGAAGAGGAGAAGAACACATTTTTTTACAAAGTAATAGGATTGCAGGTACGAAAGTGGTACACAAACAGGAGGGAATAAAAAGGAGGAAGGTAGTAGAACCATGTCATGACAAGTATATAAACAAGATGATAAAGTTGATGTACTCAAATGTGGATGGAATGGTATCTAACTTACTAGAGATGAATGATTATGTCAGAGAAAATGAACCACATATAATATGCCTAACTGAAACAAAATTAACACCAAGGATATCCAATGACATACTAAACTTAGAGGAATACAATATATGGAGAAGAGACAGAAACTTAAAACAAAGGAGGAGGAATTATAATATTAACTAAGAAAAATCTAAAAGTCAATGAAATAAAACTAGATATACCATCACAAGTAGAACTGACTGCAGTAGAGATCAACACACCTGAAAGGAAAGTAATTGTAGCCAATTTGTACATGCCACCCAGATCAAACACATGGGAAAGAGACGAATATGAGGACCTGGCAGAGAGTACAATTCGGAGTTTAAGATCATTACTACATAAAATAGAAGAGAAATCAGAAAGAATTATACTAACTGGAGATTTTAATACAAATATAAATTGGAATACTCTAGATATAATTAGCCATGAAAGCTGTTGGGACCAAAAGCTCCTGGATCTCGTGCAAGAGTTTTTCCTAACGCAACATGTGAGGGAAACCACCAGAAAAAGAGGACTCGATGTACCTTCAATGCTAGATCTAATATTTACTAGGCAAGAAAATGATATTGACAGTTTAATATATCACCCACCACTCGGCAAAAGCGATCATGCAGTACTAAATTACAACTTCAGGATAGCATATGACATAGTTAACAGCAATGAAAATTACAAAAAGAGCCTACAGTGCTCGTCAGAAGTATGGAGCGCCCTGCGTCCCTCCTGAGAAACAAACCTTTCAACATTGAAAAAACATATAAATAATGCATTTTATTTACCTTTAGTGCTTCGTAGGGTAGCCTTTACGTTTCTTCACGGACCTGAGACGTCTTGGAAGTGAAAGGACGAGGCTCCTGAGGTGCTGGAGCGGTATTTTTTCCCAGGAGTCACGAATGGCGGCTTCCAGCTTAGGCAGAGAGCTCACGTCCTTCCCTTGGAGACTCTTCTTTACGAGGTACCAGAGGTTTTCAATCGGGTTGAGGTCTGGGCTATTTCCTGGCCAGTCTGTCATGAATGATACCTCGCAGTCACGAAGCCAATTGGTGACCGATTTGGCCTTGTGAGCAGGTGCACCATCCTGCTGAAACACTCATGCACCTGTTAGCTCAAAGGAGTCTGGTAAATGATCACACAGAAGCTCCAGGTAAACATCCTGATTCACTCTGAGGTTCTTGGGAAGTACAACAAGCTTCCCCAAACCCTTCCCTGAGAAACAACCCCATACCATGAGTGAATCAGGATGTTTAACTGTGCTTTCTACATACCGTGGGTCAAGTGAGTCACTACCTTTGCGTGCTCCTCTGTTACAGGTAACACTAAACGTTGCCTCATCAGACCACAACACTGACAACCATTGCTCCTCACCCCAGTTTAGATATTTATTAGCAAAGGCAAGCCTACGAATTCTCTGGCTGCTAGAGAGAAGAGGCTTTTTCACAGGCCTGTGACTTGTGTAACCAAGCTCATGCACCCTACGAGACACTGTTCTCACTGACACCTCACCAAACACTTCTGGGTTGCTCTCCTTAATTTTCCTTGAACTCACACGAGGATTAAACTCCACTGCACGTTTTAAAACATTAACAGACCTTGGGGAAGTTTTCCTAGGCCTACCAGACCTCGGTTTCTTTGTGGGAACTTCACCACTGTTTTCCTCCCAAAACCGCGCACACCAACGACGCACTGTCGATCGTGCCACACCAACCAATTCACTAATTTCCTTTGTCTGGTGGCCTGCCTCCTTTAGAGCAATGATCTGGGATATGATTTCACTCGATAGTTCACGGGTAGGTGCCATAACAAAGTTTTAAAGGCCAAAACACTGCGGGACACTCGGTAAAAAATGGCGCAATTTGAGAGGGACACTCGGCGGAGTTCCTCTCTCTCAGGCAGCCCGTGGGCGACTGAGGCGGGAACCAACCAGCGTGTCGGAAGGCCTCAGGCTACTATGACGTCATGCTCGGAGCTCAAACTTGTGGCTCAATTCTTACCCCCAAAAATGGGTGATTCTTTTTGGGCCATAAGTATTGCGCGCCCGGCGGACAACACTGAATACTTCTGACGAGTACTGTACCCTCTAAAAAAAGAAATTATCAAGACCTAAAGAAGTATTTCTTAGAAGTTCATTTGGAAAATGAGCTTAGAGGACAAGATTTAAATGCTGTATATTAAAAATTCTGTGAATTATATGAAATAGGAGTCCAGAAGTACAGCCGTCCACACTGCCGCGAGGTACACCACAGAGCGGTGGCAACGCTGGGGAGACACAGTAAAGAAGCAAGTGAAATGCTTCGAAACCCTCCCCCCGATTGAAGCACAGGTGCGCGCTGTTCCTATGTTACCGAGGCGATGTGTATGATCAACGTTAGCTACCTTTCATTCGTCTGCATGGTGTAAAAATGCTGAATAGCAATATTATCTGTGATAATAAACACTTAAGACTGAATATTTGTATTGAATGACCTCTTACATCACTCGTAACTCGTACGATATGTGGATTATGCCTCCCATTCCCATCTCTCCCTCCCACCAGTGACTGCATCGAATGAAGTTCGAAAACTTGAGGTTCCGGGTTACCGTTTTGGCCAGCGTTGCCAACGTTCTGTGATGTACCTCGTGGCAGTGTGGACGGCTGTACATCCCACAGCACAAAGAAGCAGATAAGAAAATACAGATATGGTTCAATACAGAATGTAAAAAATCAAAAGAAAGAAGAGATTTGTTGTGGAACAGATACAGAAGACACAATAGTGAAAGGGTATATAATAATTACGAACAGGCAAGAAACGATTATACACGAATAAGGAGGGAAGCCCAAAAACAGTTTGAGGAGGATATAATAAATAAAAGTAGTGATCAACCAAAGCTATTTTACAGCTACATCAGAAGCAAAACCAAAGTAAAAGATATACTGTAATAAAATCCATTACGGACGAGGGAATCACCTATACACAAGAGAAAGATATTTGTGAAGCGCTAAATAAGAATTTCCAATTAGTTTTTACAGAAGAAAAAAATTTTGAGAGGGACTATGTGGAACATGCATGTCCACACATACTACCAGATATACAAGTATCAGAAAAAGTAATACAGGAGGAGTTAAGTAAATTAACAGAGAAAAAGCAAGTGGTCCTGATGAAATTTCATGTTGGGTACTATGAGAACGTGCAAAGGAGTTAAGTAAACCATTAGTTTTAATTTTCAAGAAATCCTTGAGTCAAGGTAAACTACCTGATACAGTAAAAGTCCAATATTTCGGCATCCAATTCCCCGGCAAATCTGACATTTCGGCAGTTTTGAGAAATAGTCCCATTTACGAAAATCTCCGATCGTTCGGCAGATTCTCTGATTTCTTTTGTCAGTCTTGAAATTCTCCATGAGGCTCGTCAGCTAGCTACCCGCTTTTACCCGCCTTAGTGAGTGAGATAGTGAAAGTGATGGAACGAGTCTACCACTGCCATGAAGCTCAGAGGCTAGCTCTTTCTCCTATAGCATAAAGAGAGGACAAACATGTAGTGAGTCTAGCATGGGAAAGAGAATCTGTTTCGCCATTCTTCCGCCATTCTTCCGAGTTGTTGCCGTGCTGCTGCCGACTTCTCTTGATTCTTCTGTGTGCTTTGTGAACTTCGTACCGAAATACCTCTGAAATTACTATTCGAGTGTGCTGTAAGCACCGTAACATCAGACGGGAGCTTTGTAACACCTGAGTGGACCAGCCGTGTGTTGTGAACAGTATAAACATCTTCCGCGTGCTTTGAAAATGGCCTCCACGTGTGGAAAGTTAACTGGTGTTAGCAAGAAGCGTACACATAAGATGTGGACTTCTTCCAGCAGTAGCAGACTCCAATCAACCCCTTCTATTGTACATATGTAAATAAGGAACCTACTATAAGTTTAGGTAAGTGCATGTGAACTTGTAGGCCTACTGTACCATTACGTTTATATACAGAATGTTCACTAATTTCTTAATTTTTCATATTCATGTATAGTACTGTATTCATTACAGTATTGTACAGTATCAAACAGTATACAGTACTCTCTCCAAACACATTTGTAATGATATGAGTAATGATCATAGTGTTCACCGAAACATATAAGGTACTGAGTGGGTAGGGTTTTCGATAATTCGGTAATTTTGATATTTTGGCACTTGCCTGGTCCCATAGATGCCGAAAAATCGGACTTCTACTGTATTTGGAAGAAAGCAAATATTGTCCCCTTATTCAAGAAAGGGAATAGACAAAATCCACTCAACTACCGACCAGTATCACTGACCAGTGTTGGAAGCAAGGTATTAGAAAAGCTTATAAGAAAAGCTTGGGTAAATCATCTAGAAGAACACAGTATGATAACAGAAAGACAGTTTGGTTTCAGAAAAGGAAAATCATGTGTTACTAATCTGTTGAGCTACTATGACAGAGTAACAGACACAATACAGGAAAGAGAAGGATGGGTGGACAGTATCTATTTAGACTTCAAGAAAGCATTTGACACAGATGGGAGACGTGGAAGGTGTGTGTAGGATATTTACAGAAGAAATATGTGCAGCATGTGATGTGGTGCGTGGAAGGACGAGAAGACAGAGGGGGGTGCAAGGAACAGCGTGGTGGACTCAAGAGGTGAGACAGGCTGTGGCACAAAAGAAGAAAGCATACAATGAATGGATGAGAAATAGGGGCGTGGAAGATGTTGAGAGGCAGAAGAGAAAGTTATATGTAGAAAGAAAGAGAGAGGTGAAAAGATTAGTAAGAGAGAGTAAGAAGAGAGTGGATGAGAAATTTGGAAGGAATTTGAGTGTAAAGTGGAGGGACTGTAAGAAAATGTTCTGGAAAGAGGTGAAGAGAGTAAGACAGGGTGGAAGTGAAGTTAGCAGGGGAGTGAAAGATAAAAATGGTAAATTACTAGTGGAGAAGGGAGAAAAAGTGAGCAGATGGAGAGAACACTTTAAGGAATTGTTGAACATAAAGGATGGAAGTAATGCGAGTATAAGTGGCTGGGGAATAGCTGGGAGAAGGAGGGAGGTGAGAAAACAGGAAGAAATCAGTAGGATACAAGTTGTGGAAGCAATGAAGAAAGTTAAATCGTTGAAAGCCCCAGGAATTGATGGAGTGTGTGGTGAAATGCTGAAGCATGGGGGAGAGAGAGTAGTAGAATGGATGTGGAAGATGTGCAGATTGGCCTGGGAAGAAGGTAGAGTCCCGGAGGATTGGAAGTCAGATATAATTATTCCCTTGTACAAAGGAAAAGGGGAAAAAGAAGTGTGTGGTAATCTTAGGGGCATTTGTCTTCTTAGTATAATAGGAAAAGTGTATGGTAGGATACTTATTGACAGAGTTAGAGAAAGAACAGAGAAATTAGTTGGAGAAGAACAGGGAGCCTTCAGGAAGGGAAGAGGTTGTGTAGATCAGATATTCATTCTTAGATCTTTAGTGGAAAAGTTTCTAGAGAAGGGAAAGAAGTTGTATGCGGCTTTCATGGATTTGGAGAAAGCATATGACAGGGTCGATAGACAAGGATTGTGGAAAGTGTTAAGAATATATGGAGTAGATGGGAAATTGTTGAATGCTGTGAAGAGTATGTATGATGGTGCGAAGGCTGCAGTGTGTGTGGATGGTGAACTAAGTGAATTTTTCTCTTTGAAAGTTGGGTTGAAACAGGGATGTGTCATGTCTCCATGGTTGTTCAATCTCTACATGGATGGGGTAATAAAAGAGGTACAAGGTAGGGTAGTGAATGTCAGAGCGGCCATGGTGAGACAGGATAGTGTTTGGAAACTCCCTGTACTGTTGTTTGCAGATGATATTGTGTTGTTGAGTGAAGACGAAGGGGAGCTGCAAGGCTTGGTGGATGAGTTTGGGATAGTGTGTAAGAAACGGAATCTAAAGGTGAATGTAGGGAAGAGTAAAGTGATGGTCTTTGAAAGAGGTGAAGTCAGTGAATGTACAGCGAGGTTGGATGGTGAGGAATTGGAAAATGTGAGTACGTTTAAGTACTTGGGTAGTGTGATGAGTAAGGATGGAGGTTTGGAGGGTGAAGTGCTTGTAAGGGTACAGCAAGGAAGAAAGGTTGCTGGTTCTTTGAAAGCAGTGATAAGAAATAGGGAAGTGAGTATGGAATTGAAAAAGTTACTACATGACAGTGTTGTGATACCAACTCTAACGTATGGAAGTGAAGCTTAGACATTGTTGGAAGGACACAAGTCAAGAGTGAGAGCAGTGGAAATGAGTTATTTAAGAGGAGCCTGTGGAGCCACATGGAGAGACAGGCTGACGAATGAGGATATAAAGGAGCGTTGTGGTGTGGATGTGGATATGATAGGAAGCGTTATGAGGAACACACTGAGTGGTTTGGCCATGTGGAGAGGATGGAGGGTGAATGACTGACGAAGAGAGTGTATGTGAGTGAGGTGGAGGGGGCAAGAGGGAGGGGGAGGCCAAGGATGAGATGGAGGGATGGGGTGGAGAGGTATACGTGAGAGGGGGGTGTGAGTTGGGAGCAGGGCAGTGAAATGGCGGGGGACAGGGCGACTTGGAGGTGATTTGTTTGTGGCCACCCCAAACGGGATTGAGGCATCTAGCAATAGATAGATAGTTAGATTTCACACAGTACCACACCAAAGACTTTTATGGAAACTGTACCATCATGGAGGAATTCGAGGCAAACTGTTTTGTTGGATGCAAGATTTTCTCATAAAAAGAGAAATGAGAACAGTACTAAGGGGAAACTACTCACCATGGAAAGAAGTGACTAGTGGAGTACCACAGGGTTCAGTGCTGGCACCAATCATGTTTTTAGTGTATATAAATGATATAAACAGTAACAATGGAAATGAAAGCTATCTAAATATGTTTGCAGATGATGCAAAAATACAAAGGAGAATTACTAACACAGACTCTTGTAAAGAGCTACAAGATGAATTAAATAAACTTCATGAATGGAGTAATACATGGCAAATGGAATTCAATGTGGACAAGTGTCATGTAATCAAGTTTGGTAAAAGTGGAAAAAGACCTGATTGGGATTATACATTAGGAAATAAAACCCTACACACATCAGAAAGAGAGAAGGACCTAGGTGTGATTATCAATAACAGACTACCTCTGGCTGACCACATCAGCGAGAAAGTACGGAACATGTATACACTGCTTGCAAATATGAGAATAGCATTCACATACATAAATGAAGACATGCTAAGAAGGATAATAACATCATTCATTAGACCAACCCTGGAGTATGCATCAGTAGTCTGGAGTCCTCATCTCAAAAAACACATAGACAAGATTGAAAAAGTTCAAAGGGCCGCTACAAGATGGATACCAAGCTTAAGGGACCTAAGTTACGAAGAAAGACTATTTTTAAATAAACTGAATCTACCAACACTACAGGAGAGAAGAAAAAGAGGTGACATGATAATGCTATATAAATGCATATCAGGGAAGGAGAAAACAGACATAAATGATTACTCAACATATGGGGAAGCATCAGCAAGAGGACACTGCAAAGAGCTGCATAAGAAGAGAGGTGATAAAGACGTAAGGAAATTCAGTTTCCCAAACAGAGCAATTGATCAATGGAATGCACTACCGAATGAAATAGTGTGTGCCAAAACAATTCACAAATTTAAGGATATGTACAATAAATATGGTTTAAGACACGGGACAGTAAGAGCTTGACTCATTCCTGTAATGATACAATTAGGTAAGAACAATTAGGTAAGAACACACACATACACACATAGGTCGCCGACAGAGACGGAGCTCTTCCTGGATCGTGGGGAAAAATTGCTGAATCAGCAGCAAAACAGGAGACCAGCCTATTGTGCTTACGTGAATGAGTGCGTGAGTCGTGGTCCCGTCAGACAATAGTTATATTTATAAAAAAAAAAAAAAAAAAAAAAAAAAATGCGGTTTGTCATAAAGAGTACAAGATATAGTTGAAATACAACGTTTCCATATGGCTGCATCATGGCGGGGGGGGACGGTGCTTTGTTTATACCTGGCGAGGGGGATTTCGCGGGCTTCTCCGAAGATGATGTGGGAAATGGAAGTACTAAACTGAACCAAATAAGAGTAGCAGGAGTAGAGAAAACAGTGGAAAGGAATGTCCAGGAGTTAAAAAAGGTATGGGCAGTAATTAGTGAGTTACAGGAACAGACCTTAGAGCAGGAGAAAGAGATAAAAAATCTAGGGAATAAACTGGAAAAAGTTTGTATATGCAGTGATGAACAAGAAAGAGAAGTCACAGAATTAAAAGTGAGTAATGAATCTACCTCTAATGAAATAAAACAGCTTAAGAGGGAGAATAAGAGGTTGGAAGAAGAAAGGGGCAGGATGAAAAGTAAAACAGATGAGTATGAATCCAAGTCAAGGATGTAAGATGAGCACATTAAGGAAATCAAGGAGCAACATGAGGGGTGGAAGAAAATTCATGAGGAAGGAAATGTGAATTTGAAAGAGATTATAGAACAACAAAGCAAGGAAATGGTGGAGAAGGAAGTGGTTAGGGTACTGAGAAGTAGAGAATCTTTAGTCAGGGATGTAGCAGATAAGAAAATCTATCTATCTATCTATTGCCAGACACCATAATCCCGTCAAGGGTGGCCATTTGACAGTGAGTTAGTTATTTTACAGGGAGGGGCACCAACCCTCCACCAACCCACTTGCTGACACGTAGGGAGTACGTATGGTTTGGTTATATGGTTACCACCCAGCGTTGTAAATGGTTTCTTGGCTTACAGGAAACCATTTGGCTTGTCACTCAATGTAAAGCCACCTGTAAAGGAAAGAAAAGGAATAAGAAGTGACAGGAAAGATAGGAGAAATAGGAAAAGAGGAGGGCAGGCACAGAAAAAGAATGATAAAAGCTAAGAAAGTAGGCAGCACTACATCAAGTGAGTGGATGATGGTCGCCACCACCTACCACAATGAAAATATGTAATAAATGCCGAAGTAAAAGAAAAACGTATGACAGTAAGATCAGAAAGAGAAAGAGAAGAACTGAGTAAGGTTAAAGAAATAATATCAGTAGTTATAAAGGTTAACAACGAAGCTCAAGAAGAGATTGCGGAAGTGTTTAGGTTGGGAAAGTATGAGGAAGGTGGGGCAAGGCCATTGAAGGTAAAGTTTAAGTCCCAGGTAATGGTAAAAGAAATCATCAACAGAACAAGGAAATTATTGGACGAAGATGGATTAAAAAATGTCTGGATAAGGAGAGATGCAAATGAGGAAGAAAGAGCTAAAATATAAGTTTTAGTAGAGGAAGCAATGGCAAAAAACGAACAGAGAACAGAGGAAGAGAAGGCAGTGTTTTATTGCAGGGTTATGGATCAGAAATTGAGGAGGTGGTACCAATGGAGAGAAGAAGAGAAGAGGGTATAAAAAACAAATATAATCTGAAGGTGGCATATACTAATGTTGATAGGTTAATATCGGCAAGGTTGGAAATCAACTATTTCATGAGGGTACGTGAACCTGATGTTATGTGCTTTGTGGAGACCAAGAGACGATATTGATGTCTATATGGGAGATGATAAATACAAACTGTGGAGAAGAGACAGAAAAGAAAAAATGGGAGGAGGAGTGATGATAGCAGTGAAGAACAACATAAATGTAGATACCATGGAAAAGGGAGAGGGCAGGGCTGAAGGGATAAATATGAAATTAGAAACTGGAGAGAAAGGCAAGAGAGATATGGCAGTAGTGTATGTTCCCCCTAAGACAAGAGCATGGAATGACAATGAATACCAGGACATGTTGTCAGACATGGCTAGTAATTTACAGAAAATGACTAAGAAAAGCAACAATACAATTTTAATGGGTGACTTTTACTGTAAAGAGGTGAACTGGGAGGAATGGGACTCAGGAGGCAGCGAAGATTTGGGAGGCACTATATTATTAAATATGACAATGAACAATGTGATGGAGCAATGGGTCAAAAAAGAGACACGGTTCCGAGGCAAGGACACACCAGCGACTTGTTGTTTACCAAAGAACCCAATGTAATAGAATCTTTGAAACACCTGTGTCCTATACGAAAAAGTGATCATGTGGTCATTGAGTTCCTGATGATAACAGGGAACGTGATGCCAAGAGATGAGCTTTATAGACAGGGAAGATACAGCTTTGGGAAAGCAAACTTTACAGGATTGAGAAAATTTTTTGAAAATGCGGATTGATGAACATTCAGAGATACAAGAGAGATACAGAAGAAATAGGATATCTTTCTAGACCTCTATAATTTGAGAGTGGAAAAATATGTGCCAAGAGTAAGGGAGAAAGAAAACAGGAAAAAGGTGTATGATAGCAAAAAAAAGAGAGAGACACGGCATGGAACATCTGGAGAAACAGAAATAATAACAGAACACAAGAAGAATATAAAAGAACTAGAAATGAATACACAGAGAGGAAGAAAGGAACTGTCAAAAAGGTATAATAGACAAATTTAAAGATGAACCCAAACTGTTTTACAGATCTGTCAATGGCAAACTGAAACAAAAAGAAGGAATCACCAAACTGAAAGTAGAAGGAGAGGTCTGTAAAGATGCCGCAATGCAAGCTGAAATAATGAACAAATGTATCCAATCGGTTTTCACTAATGAAAAGGAGTTTGCGGAAGGGGAGGGAGTGACTTGAAATCTAGTGATAAAAGATATAAAAGTGGAAGAACAGGAAATGTATAAATTACTGGAAACTCAAGATATAAGGAAAGCCCCAAGACCAGTTGGAATCTCTAATTGAGTACTGAGGGAATGCAGAGAACAACTGGCAGATAAGATTCACAGTTTAATTGTGTGTTCTCTGGAAGAGGGGAAAGTGCCTCAAGAATGGAAGAGGGCAAATGTGGTACCAATTTAAATGGGTAGAAACAGGGAAGAACCCCTGAATTATTGACCAGTGTCCCCAACCAGCATGGTTGCAATTTTGTGAGAGAGAATCCTGAAAGATAGATGCATAAAATATCTGGAAGAGATTAATATTTTGGCAGAAAGTCAGTTTGGATTCAGAAGTGGAAGTTCATGTGTTTGGTCATATGTATGAAACTTTTTAAGCTTTTACTCAAGAACGATTGACGTGGTACAGGAGAGAGGCTGTTGGGTGGATTGTGTGTAGTTAGATTCGGACAGTGCTGGGCAGGTGTTCAAACACTTGCTCAAAGCGCAATTGCGCACCGTTGTGCTCCAGTGAATATCTTTTGCGCATTGCGCACCAGATGAGACCATGCGCAATATTACGCTTGCGCACCTGCCTTGCACACCTGTCCTGTGGACTGGCACTGCGCAATCCAAGAGACACCTGGTCTTGGGAGCTTCCCGTATGTCTGGACAAGAGCTGGGGGAGGCTCGGGCGGGTCGCGAGGGTTCTGGGGGAGGCAGGAGGGACGGAGGGTAGTAGCATTTCTTAAAATGCTTCAACAGAGATAATGTATTTTAATATTTTTTAAATAATTATTATTAGTAAATAATAATAATTAAAAAATTTATTAATTAAGAGTAGCATATGCAGTTCCTTACAAAAAATCAATAAAACATTATTTAAATCAAACATCCACAGCCTAATAATATATTAGGCTGTGGATATTTGAATTAAATAATAGGTTTTAATGATTTTTGTAAGGAATTACACATGCTATTGTATACAGTGTCTATATTGAATTATTAAAAAAACGTCTTGCAAAAATGCAGATAAAAGTAAAACTGGCAACATCACATTTCCCTGTCCCTCTGCTTCACAGCCCGCTCACTCATCTGAACTTCCACGAGTGAAAAAGTTACTATATGACAGTATTATGATACCAACTCTAATGTATGGAAGTGAAGCTTTGACCTTGTTGGAGGGACAGAAGTCAGGAGTGAGAGCTGTGGAAATAAATGGGTTATTTGAGAGGAGCATGTGGAGTTACATGGAGAGACAGACTGACAAGTGAGGAAGTGAAGGATCGTTGTGGTGTGGACGTGGATGTGATAGGAAGCGTTAGGAGAAACACACTGAGGTGGTTTGGTCATATGGAGAGGATGGAGAGTGAGGGGCTAACGAGGAGAGTGTATATGAATGAGGTGGAGAGGGGAAGAGGGAGGGGGAGGCCAAGGATGAGATGGAGGGATGGAGTGGAGAAGTATATGAGACAATGAGAGAGAGGGGTGTGAGCTGGGAGCAAGGCAGTGAAATGGTGGGGGACAGGGCGACATGGAGGCGATTTGTTGCTTGTTTGTGGTCAGTGGCCACCCCATACGGGATTAAGGCGTCTGGCAATAGATAGATAGATAGAATAATAATAAATTAAATTATGCTAATTTATTTAAATATATCAATACTTTACAGTAATTCCCACAAATATATGCAAATGGTTTGCGCTAGCGCTTAGTGACATTGCACAAGCTAAATATTGGATTGCGCACTTGCGAAAATTACAAATAATAAAAAATAATAATAAATAAAAGTAAGCAGGTATGCTATTTTATGTAATTATCTCAATATTTTACAGTAATTCCCACAAATATATGCAAATGGTTTGCACTAGCGCTTAGCAACATTGCGCAAGCTAAATATTGGACTGCGCACTTGTGCAAATTACAAATAATAGAAAATAATAATAATAAATAAAAGTAAATAAGTGAGTATGCTATTTCATTTAAATATCACAATATTTTACAGTAATTCCCACAAATATATACAAATGGTTTGCGCTTGCACTTTGCGACATTGCGCATGCTAAATATTTGTCAGATTGGGCACTTGCGCTTGAGCAAGGTAGTGAACTGTGGATTGCACATTGTGCTTGCGCAAGATCCTTCTTCGTTTGCGCTGCCCACCACTGGATTTGGAGAAGGCCTTCGACAAGGTACCCCATAAGAGACTAAGGTGGAAACTAGAACATCTAGGGAGGACTGAAGGGAAACCTCCTGGAATGGATGAGAGACTTTTTGAGAGACAGACAAATGAGGACAGTAATAAAGGACAGGATGTCTAGATGAAGCGAAGTAACAAGTGGAGTCCCGCAGGGCTTGGTGTTGGTGCCAGTAATGTTCCTGATTTATGTAAATGATATGGTAGACGGAGTGAACAGTTATGCAAGTCTGATTCCTGATGATGCAAAGATCTTGAGGAAGGCAGAGGTTGAGGAGGACTGTAAAATGCTATAGGAGGATCTGGATAGAATACATGATTGGAGCCAGATGTGGGAAATGAAATTCAACACAAACAAAATGTAAAATATTGGAAATGGGTAACAGTGTCAAGAGGCCATCACTGAATTACTTGATAGGTGATGAACCAATCACAAGAGCAAGAGAAGAGAAAGATTTGGGAGTGCTGGTCCAGGATAGTTTGTCGCCTGAAAAACATATTAACAAGACAGTTAGAGAGAGGTATAAACTCTTGACTAACATAAGACTAGCATTTCATTATATGGATGAGGAGATGATGAAAAAATTGATAGTTGCCATGATCCACCTCAGGTTAGAATATACAGCAGTAGTATGGTCCCCACACAAAAAGAAAGATATAAACAAGATTGAGAGAATACAAAGAACAGCAACCAAAATGGTCCCCAGTCTGGCAGATCTGTCATACAAAGAGAGGCTGGAAAAGCTGGATTTGCCTTCCTTAGAGGAAAGGAGGGAGAGGGGTGACATGATTGCAGTGTTCAGGACCATGATGCGAGTATATAAAACTGACAAAAGAAGAATTGTTTGTATGGGATAAGAGAGTAACAAGAGGACACAGAATGAAATTGAAGAAGCCAAGCTGCTTGAAGGGTATCAAGAAATTTAGTTTCCCTTAAAGATCCACAGACCTGTGGAATAGCCTGGACAAAGAGATCGTCCAGTCTAAAAACTTACACGAGTTTAAAGCTAAATTTGACTTATCGAGAAACCGAGATGGGACCCCATGAGCATAGTTCATTTCCTGTACATCACAATTAGGTAAATACAATCAGGTAAACACACACACACACACACACACACTTATCTATTAAGCTACTACAATAGAATTACAGAAACATTACAGAAAAGAGGATGATGGGTGGACAGTATCTATTTAGATTTTATGAAAGCATTTGACAGCGTACCACACCAAAGACTTTTATGGAAACTGTACCATCAAGGAGGTATCCAAGGCAATCTGTACTGTTCGATGCAGGATTTTCTCAGAAAAAGGGAAATGAGAACAGGACTATGGTGTAAATTGCTCATCATGGAGGGAAGTGACTAGTGGAGTTCCACAGGGCTCAGTGCTGGCACCAATTATGTTTTCAGTACATATAAATGACAGACAGTAACAGTGGAAATGGAAGCTATCTAAAAATGTTTGTGGATGATGCAAAAATACAAAGGAAAAGTACTAACACAGATTCTTGCAAAGAGCTGCAAAAGGAATTAAATAAGCTTCATGAATGGAGCAATAAATAGCATATGGAATTAAATGTGGACAAATGTCATGTAACTAAGTTTGATAAAAGTGTGAGAAGACCAGATTGGCATTATAAGTTAGGAAGAGCAACCTTACACATATCAGAATGGGAGAAGAACCTATGGTCCGTCTATTTTATGAAGAGCGTTAGGGCATTGTCCCTCTTGGGGAGTCCCCATCCCACAGTGTTGCCATACTTTGTACTGGGCAACTTAATCGGATTAGAGAACAGGTGCAAATGACAATTCTCCCTCACAGCACACCAATCTCCTCACTCTCTCTCTGCATAAAGAAATTGCATTTTTTGTAGATTTCTTTCTATAAAAAGTCTATATGGTTTTGTGATTTACTTAAATTTGAGGAAAAGCCTCCTGACTGACTGTCTCTCTCTCTCTCTAACGTTATTTTTTATTATGACTGTGATTTTCTGCTTAAAGTATGATGTTTTATTTGTGGTTTATAATTTCGATTTATTTTCCACACTACCTTTGAGGTTGAGGAAAAGCCTCCTGACCGTCTTGTTGCACTCCTATTCAATTTCCACCACGTTCCCTCCCTTCTTCCCTCCGTCTTGCCTTTTCTCCCATATCTCCGGCCTCTCCAACCTCCCTCCCTCGCTGTCTGCTTATCCCCCTATCTCTATTCTCTTTCCCTCCTCTCTCTCTCTCTGTTACTGTCTGTCTGTCAATACAGTAACCCCTCCAATATCCGGATCAATAGAGCCATCGGTAGGTTCGGATATTGGTTTCGTCCGGATATTGGGCCCCAGCTTATGGACTTGTACTTACGGACCCTAACACAGAGAAACACCTATACAACTCCCTCCGGACATGCATAGCACCTATTTAACACCCAAATCACACCAATAAGGCACATAAATGACTGAAATAAATGCAATAGAAACATAAAATGTGGGTTTAGAAGTATGTTCATACATTAATAAACATTCTGGTACTTATGGACTCTAACCGAACCTAACCTAACCGAACCTCACCGAACTCTGAAAAACACATTCCTACTGCACATGCATGAGGTAAGTTTAGTATGGAAAGAAGTACAGTATGACACTTTCTGGTAAGTATAGTATGGGAAAAAATACAATATGAAACATTCTGGTAAATATAGTATGGAAAATAGTACAACATGAAACATTCTGGCTACTTACAGCAAGTCCTTGGCCACCTCGATGAATAACCGCCTCCTCTTGGACTCTGACAGTAAGAACGATTTCCTGAAGCACTTGCACTGCACTCTTCCTGAAGTCTTGCACTGAACTTAGTCACTAACACACAGAAGTCATGGCGAACAGCGCAGGTCTTGTCGCGGTGAGAGACAGGCGGGAAGTGGGGAGGATGCAGCGGTGCTCTATCGGACGTTTGAGGAATGACGAACCAAAACAATGCTCTCACGCGGCGCGCGCGGCTAGTTCAAATTATGGACGGCAAAAAATCGATTTTTTTTCCAATTTTTTTGGAATTTCGGACCATTTTGGGAATGTTTGATCCCAGGACGATAAGGTTCGGTTAGTGGGGATGTTCGGTTATTGGGCGTCCGGATATTAGAGTGATTACTGTAATATGTTTTTCTTATGAATGTGACACTTTCCTTAAAGTATGATGTTTTATTTGTTCTTTATTTCAATTTTTTTTCCACACCACCTTTGACGTAAAAGTCAAGGTGCATTTTTTTTTTTATAGAGGTTTTCCCCAGAAGGCCTAATCAAAAGCTTTTGAGGGAACAATTACAGGTCCTCTGTTAGCCTTCTCTTCTAAAAAATACTTACGTTGTAAATAAGTTCTTCTTCTCTACTGTGGAGCACACGAGAGCGAGTAGCAGGAGTAAGAGCATCCATCTCAGGTGGCGGCCAGAGTGGAAATGACCTGGATTAACACGGTCACTCTATCCTTACAAATGTGGCAACGGTGGAAAGCAACGGTGCCAAGTGTTGTGGTATTTATAAAAAGTCATTGTTATTATTAGAAAAAAAAAAAAAAGAGACATTTATAACATTATATAGCCTTATTAGAGAATTATATATATACATATATATATATATATATATATATATATATATATATACTGTAAATAAACTTCATTTAGAAGTAGTAAATAGCTGACATGAGACAGAGAGGTGTACACATTTGGCACAGAGGCAGCCGAGGAAAATCCCAAGAGGGACAACACCTAAACGTGCTTCATAAAATACAGACCATAGAAATGATTATCAGTAACAGACTATCTCTGGCTGACCACATCAGTGAGATGGTACATAACATGTATACACCGTTTGCTAATATGAGAATAGCATTCACATATATAAATGAAGACATGTTGAGAAAGATAACATCAATCATTGGCCCAACCCTGGAGTATGCATCAGTAGTCTGGAATCCTTATCTCAAAAAATCATCTAAAAAACCACAGAGATAAGATTGAAAAAGTACAAAGGGCAGCTACAAGATGGGTACCAAGCTTAAGGGATCTAAGCTATGTAGAAAGACTAAAAAAACTGAATCTACCAACACTACAGGAGAGAAGGAAAAGAGGCGACATTATTATGCTATATAAATGCATCTCAGGGAATGAGAATATAGACATAAATAAAAATATAACCTATGGGGATGCATCAGCAAGAGGAGGGGACACTGCAACAAACAACATAAAATGAGAGGTGACAAAGACGTAAGGAAATTCAGTTTCCCAAACAAGGCTGTTAGTGCATATTGCTGTTAGTGTGTGTGCGCGTACACACTTGTTACGTTGCAAGTGGTGACGTCCTCAGAAGAGTCTTGCGGTATGCAGGCGGAGCCCGCTCAGTAGAAGGTGTGAGGCCAGTGAGTGCAGTTGTTTCGCATTCCAACACTGGTAGTAGAGCATAGTTCGAGCATAATGGCGGCGTGCCCAACTAAGTGGCCTCCAAAACTTGAAAATGATTCCGCCTATGGGAGCTGGAAGAAGGACATCGACATTTGGTGCGAACTGATGGACTTACCGAAAAAGAAGCAAGATCTAGCCATTCACCTTTCGTTGCCAGGAAGAGCGAGGGTGGCATCTTCGGAAATTGAAGCTGCTGATTTGAAACGATAATGGTGTTCAGACCTTGTTGAACAAACTAGATGGTTTATTTCTCGCAGGCAAGGGATGTCGGCAGTTTGCAGCTTTTCATGAGTTGTACAACTTCGGAAGAGTCAGTGATATGAACATTCATTAGTTCGTGGCAGGATTTGAGAATGTTTATTTCAAATTTACAAAGCAGGACATGCAACTGCCGAATTCTGTGATGGCTTTTATGCTTCTGGCTTCATGCAAACTTTCAGACAGTAAGCAACAACTAGTGATGTCCGCAATAACTAAGGTAACTTATGAAAATATGAAATCTGCCCTGAATCGTACTTTCGCTGGGGAAATTTGCTGGCAGAACGATGCAACGTTGTCTGCCTGTGAGGTGAAGAGTGAATCAGTTTTTTGGAGTGACGAAGTCAGCAATGAGGAAACGTTTTACGTTAGAGGTATTCGACGAGGAAAGACCCTGTTTCGAGGTGGTGCAGTGCATGAACGTGGTCGTGGTGATGGCCGCTCAACTGTGTCTGCTAGAATTTCCCAACGCTAATCCACCAGCAGGAGGCAGAACCCGTTTGGGCCTGATGGAAAGGTGTCGAGGTGTTTAGTATGCGATTCTAAATTTCACTGGGCACGTGACTGTCCGGATGAATACGAAAATGCGGGAAGAAAATTCTGAAACAGTGCACCTGTCATTATTTATGGGCTATGCAAAGGATGCCACTAGTAGAGGTAAATTACAGACACCAGTAGCAGAATCTAGGGGATGTGCCGTTCTAGACACAGGGTGTTCTACAACTGTGTGTGGAGTTGAATGGATCAATTGCTATCTAAGTGAGCTCAATGATTACAAACGTGAAGCTATAATAGAAGAAAAGTCATCCTCAATGTTTACTTTCGCTCATGGCATTACTGTTTCTTCCCTCAAACATGTTACTCTGCCATGCTACATTGGAAATATACATGCAACCATTGTGACTGATGTGGTAAGCTGCAACATTCCCTTGCTGCTGAGCAAAACGCTACATGAAAAAGGCAAAAATGCTGATTAATTTTGAAAGTGACCAGGTCAGAATTTGTGGAACTATCATTAACCTCCCTTTCCTTGGGGGAAGCAGCCTAGTATATAGATAGATAGATAGATCATTAACTTGAAGTCCTCAACTTCAGGGCAATACTTGCTACCAGTTTCTCTGTGATTAGGCCGAGAGTTTTGTGAAACGATCGTGATGGCATCTCTTGGGGGTGATGTAGACAAAATGGCTTTGAAGCTTCACAGGCAGTTTGGACACCCAGCGTTGGCTAAACTAATCAAACTTATTACAGATGCTGGAATTAAAAGTTCAGAACTGGAGCAGGCTATCAAGGCTGTATCTGATGCATGTACAGTCTGCTGTAGATACAAGAGAGCCAGGCCCCGACCTGTAGTCAGTTTACCCATGGCATCTAAGCTTAAGGAAGCCATAGCTATGGATTTGAAAGCTTGGGGAAGGCATTATTTCCTAGTCCTTGATGATTTGGTGACCAAGTATTGCACCATGATAGTAATTGCAGACAAATGTGTGACCACCATTATCGAAGGAGTATTTCGAAGTTTGATTGTTCTGTTTGGTGCACCTGGAAAAATTCTTACAGATAATGGTTGTGAATTCAACAATGCTGAAATGAAAGCATTGGGAGAGGCCTTTAATATCAAGATCATGACGACGTCTGCAGAGAGTCCACGGAGCAACGGAGTATGTGAGCATCAAAATGCAGTCATTGGTGACAATATTAGGAAGATAATGGCTGATAGCCAGTGTGACTTGGATGTGGCCTTGGCTTGGGCAGTATCAGCAAGAAATGCTCTCACCAGCTATGCAGGTTTTTCTCCTAACCAACTTGTTTTTGGTCAAAACCCTGGCCTGCATAATGTGTATGCAAATGATCCTCCAGCCTTGAAACCTATATCACCATCAAAAATTGTGAGGGAATTTGAATGCTCTTCATTTAGCAAGACAAGAGTTTATGAAGACTGAATAAGGGGAACGTTTGGCTAAGGCTCTGTGGCACAACATACGTTTGAGTGACTTAAATGACATCCAAAATGGAGATGAAGTCTTTTACAAAAGAGATGACAGTCATGAATGGCATGGTCCTGGAATTGTAATAGGCAGAGATGGAAAACAAATTCTAGTGAGACACGGCGGTGTCTCCGTCCAAGTGCACGTGTGTCTTCTAGCACGTACTCCAGAACAAAATACTACAGTTGGGGATAGTGTCACTAGTGATGAGAAGAACAATGTAGTCCAGGGGAAGCCTAATCACGATTCTTCGCAAATGTTGAATGACTATCCACCAGATGGCGAGTCGGAAAATGATGCAATTCTGGATGATCAGCCTTCCACAGTTTCTCTTCCGGTTACTGAACCTCCCAAGGTTTCTGTTGGTCAACATATAAAGGGAATACATTCAGAGAGAGGAGAGTTGATGACTGGAGTTGTGAGTTGGGCGGGTAAAGGCACTGGAAAGTACAATTACTGCTACAATTTGAAGAGGAACTCTGACGGCAATATTGACTGGGTGGATCTGCAAAATGATTTTAGCACATGGGAAGTAGTTGATGACGACACAGAAATGCTTGTTCTTTTTAACTCTGAGGAAGTATTATGCGCCAAGGAAAACAAAATTACAAACTGGCAGAATAATGACGTGTATGAGGATGTAGATGATACTGGGCAAGATGCCATACCGGTTCGATGGTTGTGACAGAAAAAAATGAAAAACAGAAAGCCGATTGTTAAAGTCCGTTTAGGCACCGGAGGATCTGATGAAGACATGGTGGATCTCCGGAGAGACTCTCCTACATGCTCAAAAGAGGCTGTGTGTTTGGCACTTGCTTTATCCTCCACCAACCAATGGGACTGCCACGCTATGGACGTGAAAGCTGCCTATCTGCAAGGTAACAATATTGAGCGAGTTGTTATGTCCTCCGCCTGAATATGCAAAATGGTAAGCTGTGGAGACTAAAGAAAATGGTTTACGGTCTTTGTGATGCTGCTAGGCATTGGTATCTGTGCGTCAAAGATCAATTTTTGGGTTTCAGAGCTAAAATGTCATCACTGGATTCAGCGCTGTTCTTTTGGAGCAATAGTGGAAAAGTCAAAGGCATTGTATGCATTGATGTCAATGATTTCTTTTGGGCTGGTACACGAGATTTCGAGCAGCAAGTGATTAACCGTTTGAGCCAAAAATTCCTCATCGGCAGTTCAGAATCAAAAGCTTTCAAATACGTTGGTCTAAATGTCGTCTCCAATATCGATGGCAGCATAATGCTTGACCAGTTCCAGTACGCTTCATTTTTTAAACCAGTCATGTTGAGCAGACATCGTGCAGCAGTGAAATCAGGAGAGCTGTCCGAGTCTGAGAAAATGGAGTACTGAACGTTAATTGGACAACTCAATTGGACTGCCACACACACTCAACAAGAGATTGCCTTTGATGTGTTTGAGTTGAGTATGACTGCAACCGAGCTACCGTGGCGGATTTGCTTAGGCTCAACAAGGTGATCACAAGGGTGAAGACTGACAACATGAAGCTATATATTCCAAAAATGGGGCTGCTCAACGAATGTTATATAGAGTGCTTATCGGATGCCTCTTTTGCGAACCTTGTAGGCAGGGAGGGTTTGTGATTTTCCTACAAGATGCTAGTAAGGCGAGATGTCCCACATTCTGGTAGACTAGAAAGACCAGGCGAGTTGTCAAATCTACTTTATCTGCTGAAACGTTGGCACTGCTTGAATGTGCTGAGACTGCTGTATATCTTGCCATCATATTGTGTGAGTTCTCTGGTTGTGGAAATTTCAAGATCAAGTGTTTCGTCAATAACAAGTCTGGTGGACGCCCTTAACTCTTGCAGGAGCGCTGAAGACAGAAGACTGCGCATTGATATTGCTGTATTACAAGACATGTTGGAGCGAGGGGAGATTGATGAAGTGGATACATCACAACAACTGGCTGACTCTCACCAAGAAAGCGAACAAGCGGCTGTGTGCAGCAGCAGTCAGCCACGACTAGAAGGATTATAGTACTTCAAGGGACACCACATATTTGTATGTGGTTACAGACTAGGTCTAATGGTACTTAAACAAATGTCTATGTATTGGATACACAGCGTGTACAGGACACCAATAATCCATTCAACTTCGTCCTTGGAATCTTTCGTCAAATTAACAAGAGAGGACAAGAGTGTTAGGGCATACTGCTGTTAGTGTGTGCGCGCACACACTTGTTACGTTGCAAGTGGTGACGTCATCGGAAGAGTCTTGCGGTATGGTGCCCGATCAGTAGGAGTTGTGAGGCCAGTGAATGCGGTCGTTTCGCATTCCAACAGGGCAATTGATCAGTGGAATGCACTGCTGAAATAGTGTGTGCCAAAATTATTCACAAATTTAAAGATATGTATGATAAAAATGGTTTAATACACAGGACAGTACGTGCTTGACTCATTCCTGTAAAGATACAATTAGGTAAGAACACACACACACACACACACACACACACACACTTGCAGCCTAGATACTAAGGTTCTCATATCAAACTATATCTTGTTCAGTTTAATGTGACCTAAACTTACTGTCTCTCAATCCTGAAAGATGTAACAAGAGATTACCATTATAACATGGTGTGAATTAAAAAAAAAATGCTATAGAAGGGATACAGACCCTATATCCACGATGAACTACAGTACATGGTACAGTACAGTGAATGAACTACAGTACACAGTGATCAGTACCCACCCTGAGACAGTGCACAGAGGTAAGTACAGTACATATGAGGTTCTTCAGGCTCATATGTGTAAATTTTTCTGGTCCCCAAAAATATATAGGAGGATGTTTTGACAAATATAATGGTAATTCACATAACAATGACTGGTAAAAGGTGAAAGCAGAATGAAAGATGGGGTAAAATATCTGGCTACATGGTCACCACATCAGATTACTATAAATCCTTATTATGTGTCAGCTTGCTTGGCATGATTGTTTGTGTTCATTTCCACAATTATATTTCAGAAAAGTTGCCTTTAAAAAAATCTATTGCTATTTATAAAGTTTCCTCTAGTTTACAGTGTGAACTGTTTGAAAAAAGTGAAGATACTTCTGACCATACCTTTGACTTACAATAAGGACTGTCAGTAATGTGTTCCATACTCACCCTGAGACGGTGTGCAGAGGTACAGATGAGTGCATGCGAAACCCTAAGGATGTGTGTGCGTATGTACGCATGAGGGAAAGCCAGTCGATTCTCAAGCACACACACAATCTGAAACAACTTGTAGAGAGAGGGAGGCAGGCCCAACTGTACCCCAGTACATGTTTCGTTGGGATCTGAACAAAGGATGGTCTCAACACAGCTCCTGTGGGGTCAACAAGTTGTTTAAAATTAGCATACCTTTTTTTTAGCACATTTTTTAAAAACATTAACCATTTAAAGGAAAATGCTGTATTATTTCACTATATTCTTGCTACTTATGACAATTTTTATTCAGCTTTGACATTAAAAATAAAAAATTGGCTAAACAATGGTTAAAAACTGATAATATATGGTACAGTATATAGCTACTGCATTAAAAACTCCACTATTCACTATCCTAACCCAATTTTTCACACTTATAGAGGAGGATGAGATCCAGGGCAGGGTTATTTGTTCTTACATGGGACATACATCACAGAAGAAATTAAAATTTTGGCTACAATCTCTCCTCAACTTTATCCATACAGAATAAAGGCTGCTTTAACCCCTAGATGCTGGGCTATTTATACCACGGTCGTCCTCTCAGCATGGGCAATTTTCCCGAAACTGATTGCTTTCACACCTTTATATCTCAAACAGTACAGCAGTTAGGGAAACAAATTAAAGACCATATTGCTCACCAACTCTTCTTCTTGAAAATGAAACTATCCCTAAGGGTGCAGGAGGTCGCATCAATGAGTAAAGACATGAAGAAAATACATAACTTTCGATGACTGAAGTGGGATGTCTTCGTGCGTCTGCACGCAGCCCCGGCTTTGGCTTCGCTCTCAACTAGATAACTTCTTCACTACTAGATAAACCAGATGCAGTGGCACCAAAGGTGTCACGAATTAATGCGCGACATTGTGTTAGTATTATATAGGGAACGTCTGAAGAATTTTGAAATGCATAAACTTTTGCTCAGTCCATAAACTGCCTTGCTTTTGCACTCAGACCATAATGAGTTTTCATAACCCTTGTCATTGTTTTCATAGGTGACTGTCTTTCTGTATAGAAAGTGCATTTCACTGAGCAAAACCTTTTGTGTAATTGTCATTCCCACGCATTCCTTCTCCGACCGCTAAGTTGAGCCAAGCTCATCTCTCGTGCTTTGTGCCCCAGCTTGCTTACAGTAGGCTCTCGATCTTCGATTAACCTTACTCTGATATTTTGTACTTCGATCAGACTTGCCTGCTTGTCCAAAATTCGTGCTTCGATTTCACAAGTCATGCTTCGATCATTCAAGCCAGGTTGCGAATGCAAGTCGAAGCTCATCTGTTCATCTGTCATACCACCTAACGACCTCTTGGTGATGCTTGCCCTCATTCAAACATTTGAAATCTTTTTTGTGATGATGGAGGCAGCACAAGCATCAACAATAGTGGCCATGGTGATTGGGACAAGGATAAGGAAGCAGGTGTTCACTCAAGCGGGGTTGGGGCGAGCGCGAGTGATGGCAGCGAGGGTGGCAGTGGTGGCTGGCAACAATGACTCAACCACCGCCTCGGAACCGGTCGGGACAATTCGCCATCATAACAACAACAAGACAGTATTCCGTCATTAATGAAGACAGCTATGAGTGATGCTAGAATATAATTCAAAGGCGACTACAGCGAGGAAGAAACAAGTTAATTACTGACTAAAGGTGCAACTAATAAATACTGTAATATCCAATGCCTACGCTATTGAACATAGACTCTGATGGATCCCCCTTAATTATAGTTATTAAAGTATTTATTAATTAATAATATGTATCTTTATAGAATGACGGGGAATCGTCCCGGGTGCAAATTGTCCTGACGGGGAATCGTCCATGTTTTGACGGCGAATTGACTTGACAGTGAATTGTCTCAGAACCCAACACTCACCATATGAACTTCATTCTTTCTATATTAAAGTGTGTGCTGCCTGTATTTCTTGCTTTTATTGCTAATAGTAAGAAAATATACGTAAATATGTACTAAATAAAAGCAAATATATGACTATGTTAAGATTTTGGGTGGGTATAAGTGTATACGTAAAAGCTGATGTAGGTTTCACGGCAACACACTGGTTCCATTTATTTTTCTTCCATAAGTTTATCAATTCGCACTTCAATAAATCGCATTTCCATCATTTTTTTTCGGTCCCAAAACCGATCAAAGATCAAGAGCCTTCTGTACTTCAGTTAGTCAGCTTCAGACTGCCTCGTAAGAAGGTACTCACTGTGCCCAGTGTTGAGAGCAGCGTCTCCGTTGTACAGTGATTCCCCGCATCTCCCCAATGAGTCGGTGATTGGCGTAGTGACTTAGCAGCGAGCAGCGCCTGCCGTAGCAGAGACGCCCAGTCTTTTGTAGCCTCAGCTCCGTTCCCTCCACTGACCAGTATTTCTGTTCATTTTCCTAGGCTTAAGTCTGATTAGCTCTTTGAATGAGTGAGTGAGTGTATTTCTTTTGATATTTGAATTCACTCATCCCCCTGCGACAGTGAATTCCCCTCTTGAACTCATTTTTGAAATTCATGTAAAGTAAATTGATTTCATTGTAATTAATAAATTTACAGTTTTCTTTGACTTTAATGTAAAACTAGAATTGTGTTTGATTTCTCCACATTGTGCTTTCTTAAATTTGCTTACCCCAGTTTGCACAAATTTCTATAATAATCACAACTGGTATTTAGGCCAGTTCTTTTGTATTAATTCTCAAATCCTTTGTGCCAACTAGGAGTTAAGCATCAGCAAGAACTTGTCCATTATTATTATTAGTTATTGATTCCCCCCTGGGGGTAGGGGGGTTTTACAAGAATACTTCCCCAGTATCCCTGCTTGTCGTAAAAGGTGACTAAAAGGGTTGGCGGAGGGTTAGTGCCTCTCCCCGGAAAACAACTAACTAAAAAAACAAACAAGAAGCCTCGGACAAGGACTGACCAAACGATGACGACCCAGGACCGGACCAAGGACTTGGTAAGGGCTACGTGGAATGTAAGAGGAGCGAATGATGAGTGTGCAGGATATTTACAGAAGAAATATATGCAGCATGTGATGTGGTGTGTGGAAGGAAGAGAAGACGGAGGGGGGTGCAAGGAACAGCGTGGTGGACTGAAGAGGTGAGACAGGCTGTGGCACAAAAGAAGAAAGCATACAATGAATGGATGAGAAATAGGGGCGTGGAAGAAGTAGAGAGGCGGAAGAGAGAGTTATATGTAGAAAGAAAGAGAGAGGTGAAAAGATTAGTAACAGAGAGTAGGAAGAGAGTGGATGAGAGGAATTTGGAAGGAATTTGAGTGTAAAGTGGAGGGACTGTAAGAAGATGTTCTGGAAAGAGGTGAAGAGAGTAAGACAGGGTGGAAGTGAGGTTAGCAGGGGAGTGAAAGATAAAAATGGTAGATTACTAGTGTAGAAGGGAGAAAAAGTGAGCAGACGGAGAGAACATTTTAAGGAATTGGTGAACATAGAGGATGGAAGTAATGCGAGTATAAGTGGCTGGGGAATGGCTGGGAGAAGGAGGGAGGTGAGAAGACAGGAAGAAATCAGTAGGATACAAGTTGTGGAAGCAATGAAGAAAGTTAAATTGAGGAAAGCCCCAGGAATTGATGGAGTGTGTGGTGAAATGCTGAAGCATGGGGGAGAGATAGCAGTAGAATGGATGTGGAAGATGTGCAGATTGGCCTGGGAGGAACGCAGAGTCCCGGAGGATTGAAAGTCAGGTATAATTATTCCCTTGTACAAAGGAAAAAGGGAAAAATAAGTGTGTGGTAATCATATGGGCATTTGTCTTCTTAGTATAATAGGAGAAGTGTATGGTAGGATACTTATTGACAGAGTTAGAGAAAGAACAGAGGAATTAGTTGGAGAAGAACAGGGAGGCTTTAGGAAGGGACGAGGTTGTGTAGATCAGATATTCATTCTTAGATCTTTAGTGGAAATGTTTCTAGAGAAGGGAAAGAAGTTGTATGCGGCTTTCATGGATTTGGAGAAAGCATATGACAGGGTCGATAGACAAGGATTGTGGAAAGTATTAAGAATATATGGAGTAGATGGGAAGTTGTTGAATACTGTGAAGAGTATGTATGATGGTGCTAAGGCTGCAGTGTGCGTGGATGGTGAACTAAGTAAATTTTTCTCTCTGAAAGTTTGGTTGAAACAGGGATGTGTCATGTCTCCATAGTTGTTCAATCTGTTCATGGATCGGGTAATAAAAGAGGTACAAGGTAGGGTAGTGGATGTTGGAGTGGCCCTGGTGAGAGAGGATAGTGTTTGGAAACTCCCTGTACTGTTGTTTGCAGATGATACTGTGTTGTTGAGTGAAGATGAAGGGGAGCTACAAGGCTTGGTGGATGAGTTTGGGAGAGTGTGCAAGAAACAGAATCTAAAGGTGAATGTAGGGAAGAGTAAAGTGATGGTCTTTGAGAAAAGTGAAGTCAGTGAATGTACAGTGAGGTTGGATGGTGAGGAATTGGAAAATGTGAGTACGTTTAAGTACTTGGGTAGTGTGATGAGTAAGGATGGAGGTTTGGAGGGTGAAGTGCTTGAAAGTGTACAGCAGGGAAGAAAGGTTGCTGGTTCTTTGAAAGCAGTGATAAGAAACAGGGAAGTGAGCATGGAAGTGAAAAAGTTACTATATGACAGTATTGTGATACCAACTCTAATGTATGGAAGTGAAGCTTGGACATTGTTGGAAGAACACAAGTCAAGAGTGAGAGCAGTGGAAATGAATTATTTAAGAGGAGCCTGTGGGGTCACATGGAAAGACAGGCTGACGAATGAGGATATAAAGGAGCGTTGTGGTGTGGATGTGGATGTGATAGGAAGTGTTATGAGGAACACACTGAGGTGGTTTGGCCATGTGGAGAGGATGGAGGGTGAAAGACTGACGAAGAGAGTGTATGTGAGTGAGGTGGAGGGGGGAAGCGGGAGGGGGAGGCCGAGGATGAGATGGAAGGATGGGGTGGAGAGGTATATGAAAGAAGGGGGTGTGAGTTGGGAGCTGGGCAGTGAAATGGCGGGGGACAGGACGATGTGGAGGCAATTTGTTTGTGGCCACCCCAAACGGGATTGAGGCGTCTGGCAATAGATAGATAGATGGATAGATTGCCAGGGGGTAAAGATCACACTTTCTCGGAGGCTAACAGTACTAACGATACAGCATTCATGAGTAGATAGTCTCTGTTGTGTACTGTTGAGAAAGTTTATAAAATTCTCATCCTTAGAGAATTGGCAAACTAAGCCAGCAAAAAGTAAAACTTACTACAGTGGAATTTCAAATTTCGATGGGCATATGTACCTAAAAATCACCGCGAAATTCAAATCATCGAAATTTAAACTGAACTTCTTATGAGAAAAATTAGTTTGGGTCTGGGGCCTCCAAACCTAACTACCTAAAATCATGATTTTTTGCCCACACCCCCAGTAAACTCTATGAACTATAATTGTGGTTAAGTAACTGTAGTTCTGCACTGTATTGCCATACTGTCAGCAAGTGTATACTTGGTGTATTTCTGCCCTTTCCTGTATTGCCATTTCTCCTTTGGCTGCGACGATTTAGAGGTGCCAGGCTGCTCTTGTCCATTACCACTACTACCCGAAGAACCACTCTTGCTTGCCATATTGTAACAGGTAAGTTGTGACGAAAATACAAAGAAAATACATACAACTAAACTACAATGAAATGCATGTCCACATATGGAAGGTACAGGCTGAAAGAGCTGCACTTGGCTGTAGAGGGCCGGCTGCTGGCATGACAGTCACAAGATGGCCCAGACAACAGAGCATCGCCTTGCACATGGCTTGTTGTTGTTGGTGCCTACTACCATCTGCGAGCTCTTGTCCTTCAACAACATGACTATTTTTTTTCTTAGTCTCTGTTGTTTATTTCTATGTTGCTCCTTATACAGGTAAGCCCTTAATTCATGTGAGGGTTACGTTCCCAGACCCTTTGCGTATGTGGTAAATTCGCGTATATGTTCTGCCCTTGTGTGCACATAATTACGCATGTCTACTAAGTATATTACATCTGAATAATACTGTTTATGCACTACATACACCTTATAAACTAGCATAAAGTATGAAAAACAACAAAAATGAAAGAAATTTAACACTGAAACCTGACAAGCACAGGCGTAGGTGGAGACACTTCAGCAGTCTGGTGCACAGGCCCTCACTGCCTCCTATATGTTACATTCTGCCTTCTTTGTTGTCCAAACAGTTGACTCAATCACCCCAAACTTACGGTTCCGAGCCAGTTCACAGGCGTAGGTGGAGACACTTTAGCACAGTCTGGTGCACTAGCCCTCACTGCCTCCCGTATGCTACATTCTGCCTTCTTTATTATAAGAACCGTTGACTCACTCCAAACACACGGTTCCGAGACAATTCACCATGAAGTCAATTCACCATCAAAACATGGACGATTCCCTGTCATTCTATAAACATACTTAATATTGATTAATTAATACTTTAATAACTAATTTTCTGGGGGATTTTATAACTCATACAAGTAAAAAACTAGTGTACTGTACTTGCTAAATAAACTGGTATGTAAATAAATGACGGGGAATCGTCCTGACAGAGAATTATCGCCGACATTCCTCCCTTAAGTTTGTCCAACACTTTAACTTTGTCAGCAACATCGCTTTACGAGTCCATTTTGGTGTGTTATCACATGCATCACTAGCACTATGCTTAGGCCCCATGTTGGCAGACAAGGCAAGCAATCACTGGAAGGCAGAAAAATAAGCCACAAATAACGATTAGCGAGTCACGCCAGGTTCGACCGACCTCTCACACACACACACACACACACACACACACACACACACACATACACAAACACACACACACACACTCATATATGTATGCACACAGGCAGCAGGTAGGCATTTTTATATTTTATTTATTTCTCTTGTATATTAAAATCATTTATTTGAATACTATAATTTTGTTTTAATTGTTGTATGAAAAATTCGTGGATAACCGAAATCGCATGAAAAAAGTTCGCATGAATTAAGGGCTTACCTGTTTTCATAATTACCGTACTTCTCTTCGTTTAAGTATTCTGCCTACTGTACAGTATTTGCTACCACCTGTAATTTATTTTGTTTTAGTATTTCTGCTATTGATTCTCTTCCTTTAATTTCTTTTGTTATATCTTCGAGTTTTTAAAATACTGATTAATTAATAATAAGGATACAGTATTTATAGAATGCCGGGGAATCGTCCAGGGTGCGAATTGCCCTGACGGGAAATTGTCCATATTTTGACGGAGAATTGTATGACAGGCAAATTGACTTGACGGTGAATTGTCTCGGAACCATATTTTCGTATGCTTCATATACAGTATGAATAAATGATGTTGATTTTCATTCTCTACTTGACACATGCCACATACGATATTAGGTTTGGCTCATACTTATTCTTATAATTTTCCTTCACTTCTAGCATTTTGGTTTGCATAAGAAATACTATCTTTGCTTGTTTTGGTTGGAGTCTGGCCCTGACAGCACATGTCACATACGATATTAGGTTAGGTTCATACTTTTTCTTATAATTTTCCTTCACTTCTAGCATTTTGGTTCGCATCAAAAATATTATCTTTGCTTGTTTTGGTTGGAGTCTGGCCCTGAAAGCATCAAAATATGCGACTTTGCATCAAAAAGTAAGGTAGGCAGACCACTCCAAAATGCACTGAAATTTGATTCATCGAATTCTAAACTGTAGAAATTTGAGATTCCATTGTACTTGATTTCACAAGTCAATTCGTCTTGTGTTTACTGATTATATATTTATTTCAGTATTTCATTCTTAAATTCACATTCCCCTGTGACATCTGGCGACCTCATTCCAGGATATTAACTCCTAGGTTTAGAGTTATTAACGAAATAAAACTCACTCGCCCTTACCTAGGTATCTGTTACCATTAACCCATTAACTGCCCACGGCGGTTTTTTGGAGGTGTCCATGGTGAGCAAACATAGGGGCAAAAATGAAATTTCCCAAAGGCCAAATTTTGTCTTAGGAATTCAGAGAACACATGCCAAAGTATATAGTAACGAAATATTAGCTCAATATTTACCTTGGTAAAGCCATGGATGAACATCAAAGTGTCTGATTCCCTATTGGAATGTGTGGTTTTCGTTTTCTTTTTCGATTTTGAAGGCTCAAACATGCTTGTATGGGTCGGCCTTGGTCACCGTGGCACTATATTCAAAATTCACCTGCGCAGCCAGGGCTGTATTGAGCAGTCGCACTTGGAACAGCCCAGGCTGTATAGAGCAGTTAACGGGTTAAAGTCTATAGGCACTATCTTTCTTACTGGTGGTTATTGATTATGCTTTATTAATTTTAAGTAATAGTTTTTCTCGGTCAGTTGCATTTTTTTTCTTTCTTTACCAGTTTAACTAGATAAAACTGGTCACCACCAGCCTGTGCCTATATTCTTTACTTTCGATTATTAGCATTTCTCTGCGAAACAGCAGTCAGTACTCAGTCTTTAGTCCACTCAGTCTTAGTTGAGTTAGCACCATGGCTACTAGTCCATATGAACAGGAAACCAAAGATATGGTGCTTATTGATCCCCAGGAAATTACAAAATATGTGCTCTCATGGTATAGTTATAATCAGCAACGTGAAAATGATGCCCACGAAGAACGTAGAATTCAACGTGAACACGAGCAAGAACAGCGTTAATACGAACGTGCCGAGCGCGAGGCACGTGAGAAGCACGAGCTTGAGGTGTTGAAGCTCAAGTGAGACTCCTTGGCTTCAGGCACAGCTGGTGCAGCTAACCCAAGCTCCATGAGCACTCTCCCAGCACATGCTCTGGCAACAGCGCGCCTCAAGCTTCCTTTGTATGAGGAAGACGAGCGAATTGAGCTGTTCATAGCTCGTTTCGAGAACATGGCGCAGCTGTACCAACTGGATAAGGCAGCTAAGCAGCTCCAGTTTCTTAGCTTGTTTGAGGGCCCTGCCCTCGATATTCTCCACAGAATTCATGGGGACAATCTCACGTATGAGATGATGAAGGCTGCACTCATCAAAGCGTACGGTTTCACAGTTGACGACTCCAGGAGTCAGTTTATTAAGGCACGTCTCCAAGAAGACTGCTGTTCAGTTCCTCGACCGTCTTACTGCTTACTTAGATGAATGGATGGAGAAAGATGATATCCCTCACACACGAGAGGGGATAATTGTCCTTATGCTGCGTACACATAAGCTAGAAAAGTCATGGCCTGCTGAGGTTATGGCTCGGCTTAAGATCTGCCAGGTAAGGGATGCCAGCCAAATGGTGGAAAAAGCTGATGCATTCTTCACTGCATACGGGTACCAAACTCGTAAGCAAGAGACCTGGAACAGGAAAGATACTGCCAAGTCTGGGAAGCCATCTCAGACTGAACCCCAACATCAAGACCGTACTCAGAATAATGGCCAAGGTCCAAACAAACTACAGAAGGATCAGGGGCAAAATACGCAGAAACCCAATTGGAAGAAGTACAAGCAGTACCCTAGCCAGCAGCAGTATCCCAAGCAGCAGCAGAACAAGGACAAACCACGTAACCCTCAGTCAGGACAATGAACTTTAGTGTATTGGAGGCAGGAGGCAAACACAGCTTTCATTCCACAACAAGCGCACGGTGGTGCCGCCCCGACCAGTACAGGAACATCCCCACAGTTCACTGGTCCCCCTGCGACAGTGAACCCACCACCACAGGCGGTCAATGCTCCAACTCCTCAGATGATGAGCACAACCCCACAGGCATCTAGCTCCCAGGGCGCCGAGTTTGCTGCATCATTCGTTATGCAGTCTCATCAATGACTGGCTGCTACCTCCTCAGACCCTTCCACCAGCAACACTGCCTTTTTTGTTTTGTGGGAGGTGTTTCAGTAAATGGTCTGGGAGACATTGGTCCCTCAAGTTGCTCCATCAAGCAGAGTCTAGTTCGGGCCTTGGAGTACACAGGTAGGCAGATCCAAGTTAGACTTATTGATGGATCAGTGAGATTGTTCCCTGAGGCACGTATTCAAGTGGCATCTCCTTTCTAAACTGGCTTAACAGCTGCTGTTGTCATGCCAGAACCTTTGTTTGACCTCATTATAAGTAACATACCAGGCGTTAAAAATAGCTGCGCCGTAGATGTTGCAACTCAGACTTCGGCTGTTGCAGTAACACGAGCCATGGCCAAGGCTCTAAACCGTGTTACCCCACTGACCGTCACAACGCCGCAAGATCTGATTCGTAGTCAAGATGTTGTCCAAGAACAGCAGTCTGACCCGACACTTGCCTCAGTGCGTAAGAAGCTGGAGGGTAATGTGATTAAGTATTCACGGGTAGGTCAAGCTAGGTTCCTTCACAAGCGAGGAAGGCTGCACCGTGAGTCACAAACACCCCAGGGCGAGGTTCGACTGCAGTTTGTCGTTTCCGCGAAGTATCGCCGAGCAGTGTTTGAATTAGGTCATTGTTCAGTGGTGGGAGGTCATATGGGCCAAGAGAAAGCCTCTGACTGCATCCATGCTGACTTTTTCTGGCCAGTGATGGGACAGGAAATAACTAGGCTTGTGCATTCCTGTGGTGTGTGTCAGCATACTACTGACCAGGGACGTGTCCGTCCTGCGCCACTGAAACCAATGCCTATAATCTCTGAACTGTCCGAGTGAGTAGCAGTTGACATTGTTGGGCCAATCTCTCCTAGGGCTAGTGATGGATCAAAGTATATCCTCGCTATCGTTGATTTCAGCACACAGTGGCCTGAAGCTGTGGCCCTTAAGAATGTTGCAGAGGTATTAACTGAAGTGTTGTCACGTAGGTATCCCCAAGGAGGTCTTAAGCGACTGGGGTTCGCAGTTCACCTCTGCGATGATGAACGAAGCATTCAGGTTGTTGTCCATCCGAGGCTGGCGAACTACGCCCTATCATCCCATGTGTAACGGGTTGTGTGAGAGGTTTAACGTGACTCTCAAGAAGATGCTAAAGCGCATGGCCACCGAACAGCCAAAGGAATGGCCGCGGTTTATTGCTCCTCTTCTTTTTGTTTATCTAGAAGCCCCACAGCATTTCTTTCAAGTTCTCACCTTTGGAACTGGTGTATGGAAGGTCGGTCCATGGGCCACTTCAAGTCCTTCGTGAGTTATGGGATGATGAAGAAAACGACCATGAAGTGAAGACCACCTACACCTACGTCTTTGATTTAGCTGACAGCCTCCAGTTGACGTGTGAGTTAGCTAAAGAAGAACCGATCAAGGCGCACTAAGTTCAGAAAGCTTATTATAAGAAAGCAAAGCCTCGGAAGTTCTGTCCAGGTGATAAATGCTTGGTGTTACTCCCCACTGCCCAGAACAAGTTGTTGGCACATATGATGTAGTTGAGCGCATTTCTGACCTCAACTACATAATCCAGATGGGGAATCTTCGTAAAAGGTTCCACATTAACATGCTGAAGGCTTATCATGAGTCAAACCCCGAGAAGACTGGCCTACGAGTAGTCGATGACAGTGACTAGCCACTGGAAGAAACTGGGGCAGCTGTGATGATCCCAGCTGATGACCATGATGACGAGCCCTTAACCATTCAGTCCCATCAGGAGGAGACTGTTGGAGATGTCTTACTTAACACCGACTTAGCATTAGGTGACCGGAATGCCATAAGGTCACTGCTCTGTCTGTATGCTGACATCTTCTCTGACTAACCTTGACTCGCAATGGTTGAGTGTCACAAAATTGAGTTGACAAGAAACACTCCCATAAAGGTTAGGCCATATCCGATTCCCATGCAACTACTGGACGCAGTAGACAAGGAAATTGCCGACATGGAGACTGCAAGTATTATTGAAAAGTCCTCATCTCCTTACTGCAGTCCAATGGTAGTAGTCCGTAAGAAGGACGGTGGAGTCAGGATTTGTGGCGATTATAGGAGGCTAAATGAGATCACCAAAGTGGATGCTGAGCCAATGGGTGACCATACTGCCATCTTCTCCAAGTTGGCGGGATCACGATATTTCACGAAGCTCGATTTGGCGAAGGGATTCTGCCAGATTCCCCTTTATACCGTGAGTCGTCAGTTCACTGCCTTTGCTACTCCTACGGGGTTGTATCAGTATAAAGCCCTCCCATTTGGACTTACCAATTACCCAGCAGTATTTAATCGTGCCATGAGACAAGTGCTCCATGATATCGTAGGAGTAGAAATGTTCGTTGACGATGTCCTTGTTCATTCTGCCACATTGGAGGAGCACCTCAGACTCTTGGAAACTGTCTTCAGTAGACTCAAGAATTTCAACATGACTGTCAAGCCTAGCAAGTATAAAACTGCGCACAGTGAGGTGGAGTTCCTCGGACATACTGTTGGCAACAATCGCTGCAGGTGTCAGGGCAAGATCAGAAAGATGAAGGAAGCCCCAACTCCCGTGACCAAGAAACAGGTTAGGGAATTTCTCGGTTCAGTGGGGAATTATAAAAGTTTTATCCCCAACTTTGCTCTTATTGCCCAGCCATTGTACGAGGTGCTTCACAAATATGCTCCAAATACCATTGAATGGAGAGAAGTGCAAGAGAGATCCTTTGCCACCCTCAAGAATATGCCATGTAAGGAGCCTATCTTGCAGTTGCCTGATTCCAATAAACCTTTCGTACTATGCACCGATGCTTCGTTTTCGTTTTTAAAGGCTCCAACATGCTTGCATGTGTCGGCCTTGGTCACCTAATGGCGGCTCTCCATGCTGCACGATCCACTGCAGCCTCCCTGTTCAGTCCCTTAACCCTAAGGTCACACTTAATGACCTCGTCCCATGTCTTTCTCGGTCGACCCCTCATAACCCCACCCCCAATATTAACACTTCTCACCTTCCTCACCCAATTATAATCCCCCATCCTCTCCACATGTCCAAACCACCTCAATCTACCTCTCCTCATCACAACACCAATACACTCCAGTCCCATCCTACCTCTCAACTCTTCCATTGTAAACCCAGCCCCTCCAGGCCTTGGACGCAGGGACGCACTGCACATCCACCTAATCATTGTCATTTCTGTACGTCTGAGCCGGAGAATGTCTTCCTCCTTCACTGCCCAGGTCTCACTGCCATACAGCATTACATTCCTAACACATAATGCATACAAAGACCCCTTCACAAGATGGAATAGGTGCCGTATTAATGCAAGAATCAGAAGGTAGAATTTTTCCGGTGGCATATCACAGCCGTAAGCTAAAACCCGTTAAGAGGAATTACAGTACTGCTGAGAAGGAACTCTTGGCCGTGGTTGATGGCGTTAAGAACTACTACTGTTATTTAAATGGAGCACCATTCACTCTGGAAACCGATCATATGCCACACACTAGTCTCAGCACAACTAAGACGGCTAATGCAAGACTGACACGCTGGACACTGTATTTGCAGCAGTTTAACCTTGTTGTGAGATACATCAAGGGAAGTGACAATGTAGGCGCAGACTTGATGTCTCGCCTGCTAACTGATGACTAATGGGCAACTGTTGTACACTGGGGTCCATAAGACAGGGGTCCTGAGAGATTTGAACAATCCAAGGACTAACTTGGTTCCCAGTATCTCATTCGTGGGTCCCATAGGACATTACGTCCAGAGTTTATACATACATATGTACCGTAGGTTAAGGGGGAAGTTCGAGACCCCCGCAGAGGTAATCCAAGGCCGTGTCTGAATTACCTTGTGGTGTGTCTCGAGCTGTGGGCCTCTCTGAGGATTCCCGGAGAATGCACATTATCCACATGAGTGTTCACACCCTCGTTGGGTGTTAAAATGTGACCAGCCTGAGTTTGCGTAGGGATTTTCAGCTTGCCGATATCAATCGTACGTGTAGAGTTAGGTTTAACCAGTACACTCCAAGGGCCCTTTGAGATTCTGTCCTGGGACCATGTTTCCTGGTTAATAATAATGTAGGTTTAACCCGCCCCGTCCCGACCACTTTTCCACCACTGACTCCCCCAAATCCCGACCATTTTTAGATATATTTTTTTTTGGCTCAAACCTCCGCTTTTGATGAGAAACAATGGCCAATCACAAAGAAGTGTTCACCGGGGTCTATAAGTGGCCTAAACAAGTATACCTTCGTTACACCTGGTACCGTGTTCTGTGGAGGTGGTCTGTGGCTCATGTTTTCTATGGTATTATTAGTATGGGAAATCATTCACAATAGGTTGATATATATTTATTACAAACAAAGAAACATGTAGTACAAGAGTAAATTGGTTTTTATACAAAAATAGATGTGAAATAAGCATTGTTCTATTGGGCGAACCTAGCGAAATCGCCCAAACTGTTCACTGATGATTCACTAACATTGTTGTTTCATCACACATTTATTTTTTTCAACTTACATAATACTTCTCCAAGAACATTATACCCTTTTCCACTTTAGAGAACTGTTTTCACATACTTACAGGCCTTATGATAATATTCAGGGTAATATTAGCGCATATTTACGTATCGGGTGAACTCGCTGTGACTGTTGTTTCAACTCGCATTCTCTTTCAACTTACATATTACTTTTCCAATAACATTATACCCTTTTCCACTTTAGAGAACTGTTTTCACATATTTACAGGCCTTACGATAATATTTAGCGTAATATCAGCGCATAAGTACATAGCGGGTGAAGTCGCTATGACTATTGTTTCAACTTACACTCTATTTTTCAACTTATAAAATACTTTCCCACTAACATTAAACCCGTTTCCACTTTATATCATTGCTATCACATATTTACAGAACCTACATTTCAACTGAGCATCATATTACGGCATATTTACACAGTGGGTGTACTTGTGATATCACTTGTTTCAACTTACATTATTTTTCAACTTATATAATATTTTACCACTAACATTACACCTGTTTCAAATTTATATAATTCTTATCACATACTTACAGGCCTTACCATTATACTGAGCGTCATATTATCGCATACAGTATGTACAGGCCTTACTTCTACAGCGAGCGTCATATTATCGCTATCACACACAGTATCAGTAGTGTACGTAGTTGTGATATTCTTTGAAACAGGGCTGAAGGCACAACACTGCTTTGCAGTCTACACACTCGTACCTTGTGTCTTTTCTCTGAGTGGCTGGTCTTACTGTTGAGTGCTTGCATACATGCAGCAGCGCTGGGGTCTATGACTGTTTGGTTGAGGAGGGATACTGCTCGGGTAGTGGCGTCCAGCGAGGCGTAGGGGAGTCTGGGCAGCACTGGGGGTGTGGATGCAGTGTGGGGGCCTGTCCTGTGCATACATGGTGATAATTTCATGAGACAGCTCCCTCACAAACCCCTCAAAGGTCTCGGAGATTCTAGTTGTCATGGCGTGGAGGTAGTGTGCGCTGAGGACCGTGATGTCGAGCAAGTGGATGAAGAGCTTTTTGTACCACTTCATCGTGGCCCTGGCACAGTCCACACTGGAAATCATGGAGTCAGACTGATCCGCTTGCTTCATGTTGAGACTGAAGTCCAGTACCGACTCAGGTTTCCAGACGCAGCGCCTCCTCTCGCTGAGGTGATCAACGGAGTCTGTGCGATGCATCACAGGGCTGTGTACAATCGACAGGAGGCAAACTTCCCTGTTGTGGCTCCACAGGGTGGAAAGGATGTTTTTGTTGATTTGGAAAAGGCCTTTGACAGAGTCCCTAGAGAGGTGGTGAAATGGGCAATGAGAAAGCTTGGCTTGGAGGAGTGGCTGGTTAGGGTGGTTATGGCTATGTATGTGGGTGCTCACACCCAGGTAAGAGTGAATGGAGATTTGAGTGATGAAATTTCCGTGAATGTTGGTGTACATCAGGGGTCAGTCTTGAGTCCCATGTTGTTTATCATGGTACCTGAAGCCCCGTCACGTGACTTGAGAAACGGACTCCCGTGGGAGTTGTTGTATGCTGATGATTTGGTACTGATTGCAGAGAACGAAAGGGAGGCGGAGAAAAGGTTTTGGAAGCGGAGAGATGGTATGGGGCACAAGGGTTTACGGGTAAATGCAGATAAAACAAAAGTGATGATATCTAGGGTTGGTGGCGGTACTGTCACAGACCAGGGAGAGTGGCCATGTGCAGTTTGCCACAAGGGCGTGGGAAGTAATTCCATCTTGTGCAGTGTGTGTGATAAATTGGTGCATAAGAGATGTAGTGGTATCAGAGGCAGACTGCGAGATAATGCTGATTTTATGTGTACGGTGTGTCGGGGTGAGCAGGTGGAGATTGTCAGACGTGAAAGGATTGAACTTGCTGGTGAATCTCTTGAGTGTGTGGAAAAGTTTTGTTATTTGGGAGACATGGTGCGTGCTGGAGGTGGGGCTGGAGCTAGCTCTGTGGCTAGGGTGAGAAGTGGTTGGAAGAAGTTCAGGAAGCTCTTGCCTCTTCTGACATTGAGAGGACTCTCCCTACGTGCTAAGGGGTCTTTGTATGCAGCATGTGTTAGGAGTGTAATGCTGTATGGTAGTGAGACCTGGGCAGTGAAGGAGGAAGATATTCGCCAGCTCAGACATACAGAAATGACAATGATTACGTGGATGTGCAGTGCGTCCCTGCATTCAAGGCCTGGAAGGGCTGGGTTTATGATGGAAGACTTGAGAGGTAGGATGGGACTGGAATGTATTGGTGTTGTGATGAGGAGAGGTAGATTGAGATGGTTTGGACATGTGGAGAGGATGGGGGATGATAATTGGGTGAGGATGGTGAGAAGTGTTAATATTGGGGGTGGGGTTATGAGGAGTAGACCGAGAAAGACATGGGACGAGGTCATTAAGTGTGACCTCGGGGTTACGGGACCGAAGAGGGAGGCTGCAATGGATCGTGCAGCGTGGAGAGCCGCCATTAGGTGACCAAGGCCAACACATGCAAGCATGTTGGAGCCTTTAAAAACAAAACGAAAACCACCTCATTCTTGTCAAGTTTCCTCCCTACCTTGACCATATGGCGGCGGTTTCCCTTTACTGTACCTCAGATTCCGGTGTCGTGTTGGTGGAGGAACCAAGCGAGAAGAGGGCTAGTGTATCAGCTGTCCAGGTACAACACATGACCACAATGAAGGTACTCCTCTATCACTGTCTTCACCACGGCCCCTGAGGGTCCAATACTACGATCTTCTGTTATGTCTGTCTGTGAGCCCGTGTACAAGACTATGTCTTGCACATAACCAGTCTTACAATCACACATAACAAAGATCTTGAACCCGAAATGATGTCTCTTGCTGGGTTTGTACTGGCGAAAGGAAATATTGCCTCTCACTTGTCTATGACGAGGTCTCTTGTAAGGACAAAACGACAAGCGGAACATTTCCCGTACGTGATCAAAGACAAGCCTAATTCTCCTCATTTTATCTGTGTTATTGGCATTAGCAGGGTCGTCTGCATCATAAAAGTGGAGGTGGCTGAGAATTTGCTGGAATCAATTACGACCCATTACCTTTCCAAAGAAAGGTGTGATGGTCTTTGGGTCCATGGTCCAGTATGCAGGAATTTGATTTTTTCATACAACACCCACCCAGAGAACCAGGGCAAAAAATATGAACATCTCAGCTAGGGTTACAGGATAGTCATATTGCTGGGGGTGCCTGCTCGTTGTACCTTGACGTTCACTTTCACGGCGCAGGCTGCTTGCAAATAGATTCGTTTGCTCCACTATGTGGCTCACAAACTCCTCCCCAAAGAACAGGTGGAATAAATCCATCCTAGTGGAGCCCGCATGGATACCTGGAGCCGTGAAACCAGATTGCCACTCCTCAGTGAAAGGGTAAATGATGGGAGTGAAATTACTCCCATCTTCCCAGTTCCACGACACACTACCGTCTCCATCCCCATCCCCATCGTCAGGGTGTGGAGGGAAGGGTGGTGGGGGAGGTTGGGGATGTGGAGAGCAGCGCCCGTCCTCACTCGCACTTCTCTTCCCTCTCCCTTTTCCTTTCCCCTTTCCCTTCCCTTTCCTTCCTTTCCCCATATCATGGGGCTGTGGGGAGGAAGTGAGGGAATATTGTGGGGCAAAAGACGTGCTAGGAAGCAGCTCCACCTCACTTCCCTGCTGCCCATGTACACCACGTGCTCGTGCTACCTCCCTCACACCACTTTCCATTTCACCGCTCACTCCCGCCACACCACTTTCCCTTTCACCCCTCACTCCCGCCACACCTCTTTCCCTTTCACTCCTCACTCCTGCCACACCACTTTCGCCTTCCCCTGACAATACGGAAGGACCATACCTGATTTGCCTTCTCGCCACACCTTCCGATCCTCGCGGTGAAATTTTCTCCCTCCCCAACTACAAGGTTACATCACGTCCTACGTTGCAGTCCTCGTCCTCGTCCCTGTCCTCATCTAAATCTCTCTCTAGGGGCTGAAGACAGGTCCGTGCATGTGTATGGGGTCCAGGCTGGCCTTCCCTCGCCTTACAGTACGTAACATACCGCATTTTCCTCAACGAAGGGACCTCCTCATCACTGCTGCTTGTTTCCTCCTCAGGCTGCACATAATTCCTATCCTCCACATCGTCATCCAGTGGAGAATCACTGTCACCTGTGAAGGAGTCCAGGGCAGATTGTATTTCGTCCTCAGAGAGACCTCTACTGCCATATCTGACCTGGGTCACTGCTAACAGGTGAGTGGCCAAGACAAGGGCGTGCGCGGGCCACGTGGGGTCTGGGAGGCTGCCCGCCTGGTGGCAGTTAGGAGAGGCTTGCCTGGGTGCGATAATCGAAAATCATGCGCGGATTTTGAAAACTGTGCAAATTATGGACTTTGCAATTGAAGCGCGTTTATATACGTCAACGGGATTGGCAGTGACAAAACGTATGGACGTTTATTCACGTCAACGGGACGGGGTGGGTTAACCAGTAAACTAAAAAGAGTCCTTTGAGATTCTGTCCTGGGACCACTTTTCCTGGTTAAAAATAATGCAGGTTTAACCAGTAAACTCCAAGGGTCCTTAGAGATTCTGTCCTGGGACCACGTTTCCTGGATAATAACGTAGGTTTAACCAGTAAACTACAAGGGTCCTTTAAGATTCTGTCCCGGGACTACGTTTCCTGGTTAATAACGTACCCAATAGGAAATAATGGTGTACCTTTTGTAGCATATGTACTGACTACTAGGCAGAGAGGGAAATTGTAATTTAATAAAAATTGTTCGTCACATTGACACTTTTGATGCTTCACCTTCTCTGATTTTGCAGGTACAGATGGCAGAAGTAGCAGTTTTCCCATGCAGATCAGCTGATTGTCTCTGCTGCACGCTGCCGCCTGTTCTCTTCTGTCTCATCATCTCCATTTATTATTAATTTGTATTACAGTATATCATTTTACACGAAGGTACAGTTACACTACAACTGTCACACCTACACCGTGTATTACATACACCACGCTACATAACAATTAGTTGTTAATGTAAATGTAGCAAACTTTTTGCTCAGTTTGGCCTGAGTACAGTATTTTTCACCATCGTCACAGAGTTTTCCCCACAAGCTTGCTTTTATTAACGTAAATACGAGGCTTTTACGCTCATTGGCAACAGTAATTTTCTCCTGTAGCAGAACAGTACACACACCACAGTGTGACTCTTGCGTCGCTGAGTTAGGATTTCTATGTGTGTATATACTGTATTAAATTTTCAGAGAAAAATTGATTTTGATGGGGCATAATGTCACGAATTAATTTGCAACATTGTGTTGGTATTACATAGGGAACGTCTGAAGAATTTTGAAATGCGTAAACTTTCACTCAGTCTGTTAACTGCCTCGCTTTTACACTCGGATCCTAATGAGTTTTCATAACCCTTGTCACTGTTTTCATAAGTGACTGTCTTTCCGTGTAGACAGCGCGTTTCACTGAGCGAAACTTTTTGTGTAACTGTCGTTCCCATGCATTCCTTCTCCAACTGTTAAGCTGGGCCACGCTCATCTCTCATGCTTTGTGCCCCAGCTTGCTTACTTCAGTTAGTCAGCCTTGGAACGCCTCAGAAGAAGGTACTCACTGTGTCCGGAGTTGACAGCAGCGTCTCCGTTGTACAGCGATTCCCCGCATCTCCTCATCGAGTCGGTGATCAGCGTAGTGACTTAGCAGCAAGCAGCGCCTACTGTAGCAGAGACGCCCAGTCTTTCGTAGCTTTAGCTCCGTTCCCTCCACTGACCAGTATTTCCATTCATTTTCCTTGGCTTAAGTCTGATTAGTTCTTTGAATGAGTGAATGAGTGTATTTCTTTTGATATTTGAATTCACTCGTCCCCCTGCGACAGTGAATTCCACTCTTGAATTCATTTTTGAAATTCATGTAAAGTAAATTGATTTCATTGTAGTTAATAAATTTACAGTTCTTTTCTTTGAGTTTAATGTAAAACTAGAACTGTGTTTGATTTCTCCACATTGTGCTTTCTTAAATCTGCTTACCCCAGTTTGCACAAATTTCTATATTAATTACAACTGGTATTTAGGCCAGTTCTTTTGTATTAATTCTCAAATCCATTGTGCCAACTATGAGTTAAGCATCAGCAAGAACTTGCCCATTATTATTATTAGTTACTGATTGTCAGGGAGTAAAGACCATCAGCAAGAACTTGCCCATTATTATTATTAGTTACTGATTGTCAGGGAGTAAAGATCACACTTTCTCGAAGGCTAACAGTACTAATGATACAGCATTCATGAGCAGATAGTCTCCGTTGTGTACTGCTGAGAAAGTTTATAAAATTTTCATCCTTAGAGAATCGGTGAAGTAAGCCAGCATAACGTAAAACTTACTACAGTAATCCCTCTACTTTCCAGACACCCACTTTCCGAACATTCCACTTACCAGACATTGTGGGCCTGGACCTTCGGAACCCCAAAATGGCTAAAAAACAAAAAAAATCCCCAAGAAATCTGAATTTTTTCCCGCCCGTAATTTGAAATTGCCACGTGGCACCGAACAGCTGCTTACACCATGGCCCCTTCACCACTTCCTTCCTCCCCCCTTCCCCCTTCCCTGTCAGGGTTGCCGTTTGTGAGTTTTCATTACCAAATGTGGGGCAATTTGGTCATGAAAGATTCGTTTGGTAATGAATCAGAATAATGCATTACCAAACAGATTTTTCACATGTATGAGGATACACAGGATGGATATGGTGGATTGTTTGCTCTCTCTGATTAATCTGCTACCCTACATAGTGTGAAAATAATCATCATGCTGTTAATTATAAGGAGAGTGATTACATGTATTTCCACTTGTATATATAATTAGTGAAGAATAAATGCTAGCTTTACGAATTTGGTAATGAAAAATTAAATTTGGTAATGAAAGTTGAGGAGATTGGTAATGTGGCCGTTGCGATCTGGCAACTCTGTTTTCCCGACTGTCCGACATCAACAGTTTCTCCCTTACTTCGATTGTGGGTAGATCCTCAGCACACTGAAAGCCACACTTGCTCGTTTTTTGTGAATAAACAGTGAATAAACTGCAATACCTCGCCACCAGACCACATGGGAATTTACAGTGTTGTGCAGTGTTAAGAAATTAGAACTTAGAGTGCAAAGGATCAACTGTGGAGTGCAAATTGGCAGTTTAGACTGGCGGTTAAAACTCCCGTGGTGCACTTAAGAACAATGTGCAGTGTTAAACATTTATAACTCACAGAGCAAAGAATTAAGGGCAGCACAACACTGGATTACTGTACATGCTTCAAGAGCATTTTCACCACTGCCAAAACCTTAGAAAGGCAGCCACAAACGTGATGTAAGTACCATGGCAGAGGTACAGTCACTTCTAATTCCTCATTCTTTGGTTCTTTTTCATTTATTTCATGCTTTATGTCCATTATTGGTGTGAATAAGGTCTTAAATAGGTTTAAATAGGTGCAATGCATGTTTGGTAGGGAGTTGTTTAGGTGGCTTTCAAAGTTAGGCTGCATTAGGGTCCATAAGTACCAGTCCAGGGGCCATTGCCCACTATCCGGACATGCCTTTGGCTCTATTATGTCGGATAGTGGAGGGATTACTGTACTTGATTTCACAAGTTGCTTCACCTCATGTTTACTGATTATATATTTATATCAGTATTTCATTCTTAAATTCACATTCCCCTGTGACACAAGGCATGCCCTATGGCACTATCACTGAGCCCTTCCCCAGTATCTTTGGACAGAGGCTTGGTAGGGGTGGATGAGGCAAGGGGTCTGCATGATGCAGGAACGGAATCAGATGAGGAGGAATCTGAAGACGTTCTACACCTGGTAAAGTCATGGGACAGACTGAACCACACTCGCGTGCACTGGGAGAGTCTCTCCCTACCCTTTGGTGGCGAGATCAAACGTGAGCCAGTTCAAACAATGGCGGGAATGCACTTGCGGCATATGCCGACACCAGTGGCCTCCGTTCACCTAAATCATGACTGTATATCACATTCCTGGTGGGTAGGGGTTAAAAATTAAATACAGGAAGCTGCCATATAATGAATGTGGTTAATTCCATCCTGAGAGCATGACAAATGTGAAAAGTTACCGTATTTCGTGGGGAATAAGACACACTTTTTTGTCTCAAAATTACCTTGAAATATCCCCATGTGTCCTGGAGACCAAACTAGACAGGTGTGCTTGGCTCCATTTAGAAGAATCTGCTTGTACAGATGATCATCTCACTGCTTGGCAGTCACAAGTATTTTCTAGAGTTTTAGACCTCTGATTTAGTGTAAATAGTTATGTTCACTTGTGTATATACTGTACTCAGATTTTACAATTACAAACACCCAAGTTCAAAAAAACAGAACACTCTGGGTCTGTTTACAACTGGCCATGTGACGGTCTTGGGGTTTAACGGTATAGCAGTTTAGTAATTTAGCATCTACCATACACCACACTCTAGCAGGCTAATATGATCGCTGGTGAACTCCTAGTCAACCTTCTATAATGCAGTTATGATCACTTTGCTTGCCATCCACTCACTAACTAGTAAGGGAATCAGACTGGAGATGTTGGCTGGCATGACAGGTGTCATTTAACAGACGTCTGTCCCATATGGAAATTCAATAACCCTTGTTAGACTTGCTTCTCTTTCTGATATTTTGTTTCATTAGCAACAAGAATACCATAGACGGTAACAGTCTTACATTACTGTTAGTGAAAAATGGGAAAAACAATTGCAACATTTAACAATACTGCCAGAAATTACAGTATTTTAGCAGTTTAGCAATTTAGGAGTCTAGCGACCAGCATTCACCCAGCTCTTGGACGTTAACATGTTCACTGTGCACTGCCTGCAAGCCTCCAGAAAGACAATCATGATCACTTCACTTGCCATCCACTCACCAACTAGCAAGGGAATCATATTGGAGATGTTGGCTAGCATTATGGCGGAGTCATTATAACAAACGTCTGTCCCAAATGAAAATCCAGTAACCCTTGTTAGGCTGGTTTCTCTTACTAATATTTTGTTTCATTCAAGACATGAATATCATAGAAGGAAACAGTCTGGTATTTCTGTTAGTGAAAAAAGGGAAAAACGGTTACAACATTAAACAATACTGCCTGAAATTAAAGCATATTAGCAGTTTAGAGCCTAGCATTCACCCTGTTGTTGGAAGATAACATGATCACTGGTGAACTGCCTGCAAACATCCAGAAAGGCAATCATGATCACTTCACTTGCCATCCACTCATTAATTAGCAAGGCAATCATATTGCAGAGAGGTTGGCTAGCGAGACTGCTTTGTCATTATAAAAGACGTCTGCCCCATATGGAAATTCGATCACCCTTGTTAGGCTGGCTTCTCTTACTGGTATTTTGTTGCATTCAAGATGAGAGTATTGCAAAAGGAAACAGTTTTATGTTACTAGTGGAGAAAAATGGGAAAAACAATTGTAACACTAAATAGTACTGCCTGAAATTACAGCTAGATACACTGTGTTTTTTAGCCATGACTGGTGTACTTTAGCAGTGTTTAAGCCAATCAGGGATCAGCCACTTACTATACTATACTATGAAAACTGGAAAAAATTTACTGAGTAGATAATTAATACAATATTTGAAACTGGCAGTGCCAGACGGGGATTCATAGCTGTGTCTGTCATTTTTGTCGTATTCACAGCTGACAAAGCAATAAAAGCAACCGATCCCATTCATAATCTGCATCACTACAAAGCTATCATAACTGGCGAAAGTGAATGTAACCCAATACATATATGTGTGGGTGTGTGTCTGGGTAAGAGTGTCAATGCAGAGTAGGTGTACTTAATGAGGGAGGAGTGGGAGAAGTCCAAGTAGGGGCACAGTGATAAACTGCTTATCACAGTCCTTCAACCCAGTAATGTATTTTATAGGGTACTTTATTCTTACTCGCCAGATGGTTTTATTCAGTTCAGGAAACATCGTGCACTGAAGGGGTTACTGTGGGCTGAATCAAAATGCCCGTTGTTTGAAAAGCTTCGCTAATCACTTGTGTTCAATAGAAACATTTGTATTAGCAATAATAAATTAATAATTACAGCAGGCTGGTTAGCTCATGTTTGGCAGCTTTGACTGTTAGAATAAAACTGGATAAGAAAGAAGGATCTCCCTCACTTACCTAACCTATTGGTTGAAACTGGCAGAAAATGGAGGTAGTGATGTAGGATTCTGACACAACATTTAACCATTACACCGCGGGATTGTTTTGCTTTGACTTGCGGCTCCCGCGGGCATATTCGCGCTCCGACAGACTCTCTAAAAATATTTGCCAAAAATCAGTTATTAGTCCTAGAATATTAAAATCACATATACTTATGGCACATACCTTCAACTTTCTCCTTGGGTGTTTCTTGAGCCTTCGTCGAGTACCGTAGGACTTGTGGAGACCTCTGAAGTTGGGTAACGAAATCTCCACTTTACGCTTCCCGACAACTCGTAATATGATTACCACGGCCTGATATTATCACTAGAAACACTAATCTATGATTCTCAAATAGTTTGGAATCCATACTCCCCCCCCCAAAAAACACTGTGAAAGCAATGAAAATTACGAGGGCGTATGACCATCCCACTTCGATCGTTTGCCACTAGTGTTGTCTATTATTCATAAAAACACTCACAGTTTATATTTCTGTTACTATATAACACTTATATATATCTACAGTCATTATCCATAAGTTTCCTTCAGTAATAGTAGTTTATTGTCACTGTAGGGATTCAATTTCTTTCAGTAAAATACGTAGCATTCACTTTCTCGTCCTGTATACTGGCATTGACAGTGAATGTCACTTTCACCTTCACTCTCATAACTCACAGTATTCATACATGCTAGAGTGAAACTTTCACTTTCATTACTCCTAGTATATATACTCGTATTCTTATAATACCACTCATTTACATTTCTATTTACGTTCTCTACTTTATTTACATCATTTACATTTCTATTTTATTTACACTGTCTATTTTTATTACACTGTCACTTGAAGTAACTTATAAAACTATTTTCCACTGTTCACTTATATTTACATTCACTGCTCTCTTGCTGTTTACACATTATTTACACTTTATTTACAATTCCACTTGCACTGTTTTACTCAATAAAAAGATCATAGTCACTCTCTATCAATTGTCAGCCCTTTACCTCTTTCCACACAAGGTTTAGTGGGGGGTAAAGGTCACAGGGCCCTTTGCATGGGGCTATAAAGCGGCAGAAGTTAGCAGGAACAAATCAGACATACTCCCACTTTCAAAGACGACAGTGAACTGATAATGGTGGCCTCCTGCCGCCTGGCTAGGGTAGGTGCAAAACTACCAACTTCAGCCCTAAGAGACCTGCTTATATATAGCAATGAAATGACTGGCAGGAAACCAAGACAATACATAATAAATTAGGTAGTTCCAGGTGAATGTAAATATCACTTAGGCTTCTCCCTTCCCTCCTTATATGTATATTTATTACGAAAATAGATTATACGGCATATTTCAAGGGGAAATAAACAGCGAAAATTAGCGAACACGTGCACGTGAGATGTTGTCAGGTGATAATTAGCCAATTCCAGGTGTATGGCACTATCACTTACCTTATTTCTTTTTGGTATATATTATTTGGTATAAGAATAGGGCATAGGGCTTATTTCAATGGATGAAATCAGTGGAAAATTCCAGGGAAGATTTACTTAGCGTAGAATACAGTGTGGTGGCCTGCAATAATTAGGTAAGTTTCGTTTCGTTTCGTTTTTAAAGGCTCCAACATGCTTGCATGTGTCGGCCTTGGTCACCTAATGGCGGCTCTCCACGCTGCACGATCCATTGCAGCCTCCCTGTTCAGTCCCTTAACCCTAAGGTCACACTTAATGACCTCGTCCCATGTCTTTCTCGGTCTACCCCTCACAACCCCACCCCCAATATTAACACTTCTCACCTTCCTCACCCAATTATCATCCCCCATCCTCTCCACATGTCCAAACCACCTCAATCTACCTCTCCTCATCACAACACCAATACACTCCAGTTCCATCCTACCTCTCAACTCTTCCATTGTAAACCCAACCCCTCCAGGCCTTGGACGCAGGGACGCACTGCACATCCACCTAATCATTGTCATTTCAGTACGTCTGAGCCGGCGAATGTCTTCCTCCTTCACTGCCCAGGTCTCACTACCATACAGCATTACACTCCTAACACATGCTGCATACAAAGACCCCTTAGCACGTAGGAGAGCCCTCTCAATGTCAGGAGAGGCAAGAGCTCCCTGAACTTCTTCCAACCACTTCTCACCCTAGCCACAGAGCTAGCTCCAGCCCCACCTCCAGCACACAACATGTCTCCCAAATAACAAAACTCTTCCACACACTCAAGAGATTCACCAGCAAGTTCAATCCTTTCACATCTGACGATCTCCACCTGCTCACCCCGGCACGCCGTACACATAAAATCAGCATTATCTCGCAGTCTACCTCTGATACCACTACATCTCTTATGCACCCATTTATCACACACACTGCACAAGATGGAATTACTTCCCACGCCCTTGTGGCAAACTGCACATGGCCACTCTGTTACTCTTTGACAGTACCGCCACCAACCCTAGATATCATCAATTTTGTTTTATCTGCATTTACCCTTAAACCCTTTTGCCCATACCATCTCTCCACTTCCTAAACCTTTCCTCCACCTCCCTTTCATTCTCTGCAATCAACACCAAATCATCAGCATACAACAAATACTGCAAATTTGAAAAAGTATGTTATTACATGAAATCCTTATTGCTTCAAGTACCATGATAAACAACACGGGACTCAAGACTGACCCTGATGCACACCAACATTCACGGAAAACTCATCACTCAAATCTCCATTCACTCTCACCTGGGTGTGAGCACCCACATACATGGCCATAACCACCCTAACCAGCCACTCCTCCAAGCCAAGCTTTCTCATTGCCCACTTCACCATGTAAATATCACTTAGGTTTCTCCCTTCCTTTCTTGTATATATTTTTATTACGAAAATAGATTATACGGCATATTTCAAGGGGAAATAAACAGCGAAAATTAGCGAACGAGTGCACGTGAGGTGTTGTCAGGTGATAATTAGCCAATTCCAGGTGTATGGCACTCACGGACCCTTCCTCCTTCCTTTCCACCTCCCCCTCTGTCAGGGTTGCCATTTGGTATTTTTCATTACCCAAACGTGGGCCAATTTGGTAATGAAAAAATTCGTTTGGTAATGAATCAGAATAGTGCATTACCAAACAGATTTTTCACATGTATGATGATGCTGGGATTTGGAGATGGTGGATTGCCTGCTCTCTCTGATTAATCTGCTATTATAGTGTGAAAATAATCAACATTCTGTTATTATTATAAGCAGAGTGATTATGTGTATTTCCACTTGTATATATAATTAGTGAATAATAAATGCTTCCTTTAAGAATTTGGTAATGAAAATTGAGGAGTTTGGTAATGTGGCCAAGTTCAGATCAGGTAACCCTGTTCCCAGTTACTGCCTTTCTTTGTTTGTTCCAGGAAGACATCCATGGTAATCGATGCTGCACGTGCTCGTTTTTTGTGAATAAACAGTGAATAAACCGCAGTACCATGCCACTAGACCACATGGGAATTTACAGTGTTGTGCAGTGTTATGAAATTAGAATTTAGAGTGCAAAGGATTAACTGTGGAGTGAGTGTGGAATGCAAAGTGGCGGTTGGAATGGCGGTTGAAACTGGTGTGGTTCAGTTAAGAAGAATGTGCAGTGTTAAACAATTATAACTCTCAGTGCAAAGAATTAAGTGTAGCACAACGCACAACGTTTTTGTATGTGCTTCAAGAGCATTTTCACAGCTACCAGAGCCTTAGAGAGTTAGAGGAGGCGGCCACAGACATGCTGTAAGTACAGTACAGTACCCTGTATGCTTTAAGGCCTAAGTATTTCCCATATTCACTTCCAATTCCTCATTCTCTGGTTCCTTTTCTTTTATTTCATGCTTTATGTCCGCTGTTGGTGTAAGTACTATGCATGTCTGATAGAGAGTTCATTAGGTGGCTTTCAAAGTTAGGCTGGGTTATGGTCCATAAGTACCAGTCCAGCAGTCAGAGGCCCACTTTCCAGAGAGGACCACTTTCCGGACATGCCTTTGGCTCTATTACATCGGATAGTGAAGGGATTACTGTATCTTCCACTGGGAAACTTTAGTGACAATGAGTACTGTAGATTATCTATCTATTGCTAGACGCCTCAATCCCGTTTGGGGTGGCCACAAAAAATCACCTCCACGTCGCCCTGTCCCCCACCATTTCACTGCCCTGCTCCCAACTCACACCCCCTTCTCTCATATACCTCTCCACTCCATCCCTCCATCTCATCCTCGGCCTCCCCCTCCCTCTCCATCCCTCCACCTCACTCACACACTATCTTCATCAGTCTTTCTTCCCTCCATCCTCTCCACATGGCCAAGCCACCTCCAGTGTATTCCTCCTAATGCTTCCTATCGCATCCACATCCACCACCAGTAATATACTTTATCATCCTCAAGGTAAATTAAAGCCTCTCTCCATGTGACTCCACAGGCTCCTCTTACATAACTCATTCCCACTCACTCTCACTCTTGACTTGTGTCCTTCCAACAAGCGTCAAAGCTTCACTTCCATGCGGTCAGAGTTGTTATCACAATACTGTCATGTAGTAACGTTTTCACTCACTTGCTCACTTCCCTGTTTCTTATCACTGCTTTCAAGGAACCAGCAACCTTTCTTCCCTGCTGTACCCTTTCAAGCACTTGCCACTCCAAACCTCCATCCTTACTCATCACACTACCCAAGTACTTAAATGTACTCACATTTTCCAATTCCTCACAATCCAACCTCAATGTACATTCACTGACTTCACTTCTCTCAAAGACCATCACTTTACTCTTCCCTACATTCACCTTTAGATTCCATTTCTTACACACTCTCCCAAACTCATCCACCAAGCCTCGCAGCTCCTCTTCGTCTTTACTCAACAACACAGTATCATCTGCAAACAGCAGTACAGGGAGTTTCCAAACACTACCCTCTCTCACCAGAGACCACTCCAACATCCACTACCTACCTTGTACCTCTTTTATTACCCCATCCATGTACAGATTGAACAACCATGGAGACATGACATCCCTGTTTTCAATCCAGCCTTCAAAGAAAAATTCACTCAGTTCCACCATC